>NC_081408.1:717406118-717706118 GCF_030272615.1 Cryptomeria japonica | reverse complement strand
ATTAATCGACCTTATAAGAAAAACAATAGGTTGGTAACACATCACAAAACCTAATATCTCATAGAGATTACAAACAAATCAGTTCAAACATGACCGTTAGATCACATAGCAATCACCAGCACATTGTTCTAGACAACCTCTGTTAGGTCCCAGGGACAACTGAGAGGGGGGGGTGAATCAGTTGTCTAATAATTTTAAACCAAAAACAACTTAAACAATTTACTGCTTAGTACCGGTGAGACAGTTTGATATATTGGTGGACAGATTAACAGCTAAATGCAATACCGGTAGAGATTAATGCATGAAAATAAAAGACAAAGTCATCCTCAACACATAACACCAATATTTGTACATGGAAACCCTGTAAGGGGAAAAACCACAGTGGGAAACCCTACCCACAATCAAATGATACTACTGCAGATAGTAAGTGTACATAAATGGGGTCTGTACATGCAAAAAGACCAAGTGCCTAGAGCTCACTGCTCAAACACAAATGGGAGTCACACTAACTACAATTGGATGGTTAAATCCAATAAGAATGTACTAATAAAATTAGCATCTTCATATGCTGGATTCAATATCGGTGTAATGCTGATATGCTTTCACAAAAACCTAGCTTCACCTTCAAATGATGTCTGCGTGTATATCTCTGCTTAATCTCGCATATACCTTCAGAAAAACCTTCTTCGCATTCCACATTCGATCTTACAATTAAGACCTTACACTTATATCATAACCTAAGACCAATTTTAGTAGGTCGGCTCTACAAGATATTACAATAAAATCATTTTACAAACAATACAATATCCGATGCAATAGCCGATTGAACATGTCGGCTTAATGCATTTACAATAATAATTAATCATCTCCATAGCGTGCCATGCTGATATGGAAAAGATAAACTTGTCAGTGTAACCCTGGACCTATTTGCCGGTAACAGACAAATATGCAAATATGAATATGTCATTAAGCAATTCTTCAAGACAAGATGTCTTCAATATTACCAGGTGTCTTCCATGCCATTCCAAGTGCCAGTGATCATTATATCCTGCTAGTGTACCATATACCGGTGACTGTGCAATAGTCACTTGCTTGCCGATGAATGTAGTTGGATTCTCCAAAGTGCTAGAGTTTTAGTAGGTGTTGACATCAATGACAAAACCATACCAAAATACCAACAACCTCAACCGTTCCTGGATCACCGCTCATTGAATCTTGTAACTCATCACGTGGTTTCCACTTCATGCAATGTACTCGCTCATTCCCAAGATAAAGTTATCTCTACATACCAAAAACCACTTTCAAACTCATCGCGTCCACCATGCATACATGGCATAATCATCTCTGATCACCATTTGATCATAGATCAACACAACTGATTCACCAAGCTCCATTGGTTAGGGTTTGTCATATCAACAAGTAGGGTTACTGGTTGATCTCTCTACTTCAATAGTAATACCGGTTTCCTTCACCGCTCAACTACCGGCTGCATATCTGCATCACTACCGGTTACAATTGACATCAATGACAACACTTATACTTCATTAATGCAATCTTCATACAAATGCCAAGATGGTGGGGGGTCTAGGGGTTCTTTGGAATCCAGTATCTACTTCTATATCTCCAATTGCCTCCAATACTAATTGAATGATATGTCGGGTTTCCAACATTGGTGATATAGCGTATTTTCCCCTGATGAATGTATATTGTCCGTAATAAAATAGAGGAGAAGGTGAAAGTATGGGGTGAGATCATTGACCATGTTGACTGGCTTAACCTAGACATAATTAAAGTGGCTGGAGATTTCAATGCTATCCTTGACATAGATGAAAAGTTGGGTGGTCTCAGAAAAAGTTCCAAAGTCATGGAGAGCTTCAAAGACTTCATCAAATCTATCAAAGTGGAAGATGTGATCCCAAAGAATGGATTGTATACTTGGACAAATAGGAGGATTTTCTTTTCTAAGATATTTGAAAGATTGGATAGTTTTTTTGTGGGTGATTTTTGGATTAACGGGCAATTCTTTGTATCCACGGTCATTATCCCGCAAGTTGGCTCAGATCATCTACTTGTTCTGTTAAGTTTAGACCAAGACAAGACAATTCGGAGGAGTTACTTCAAATTTATCAGCATGTGGTGGAGAGATCCTAACTTTAAAATTAATCTCAAAAGGTGGTGGGAACAAGGAAACAAGTTTGCGGGCTCTCCTAGTTTTTGTTTTGCGAAAAAGATGAAGTATATGAAACAAAAAAATAAAATTTGGAATAAAGTGTCTTTCAAAAATATATTTGCAGAAAAATTGAGAATAGAAGAATTGGAAAGTATCAATGAGAAAGTGATGATAGCTGGTATGACAAATGAGAAATTTACATTGGAAAGCAAACTGAAAGTAGAATATATGGAAATCCTGAAGAGAGAAGAACTTTATTGGAGAGACAAATCCAAAGAGCTATGGGTTGCAGAAGGGGATTCCAATACCAAATTTTTCCATGCTTCCACCAAGTCTAGAAGGACTTTCAATAAAATAACTTCCATCAAAGATGAGAAAGGCAATTGGTGCTCTTCGGGGAAAGAGATTGAGCAGGCAGCCCTAGATCATTTTTTGTAGGTTTTGGGGAAAGGAGATCCTCTGAGTGAATATCACATCTCGCTCATCACTAAGACTATTGATACATTGGTCTCCCCTGAAGATAATATGATGCTTATGGCCCCTTTTTCAAAAGGGGAGGTGAAAGAGGCAACCTTTGCCTTGCATCCACTCAAAGCTCCTAACCCTGATGGATTTATGGCGGAAGTATTTCAATACTGTTAGGATTTCATGGGTAATGATATCTGGGCAGTAGTTGAAGAATTCAAAAATAAAAAGAGGTTTGTGAGGGAAATGAATCACACCATGATTGTGCTTATTCCAAAGAAACAAGAGTGTGAGTCGATGATGGATTATCGACCTATATCCCTCTGCAACACAATATACAAGATTATATCTAAAGTAATGGCAAACAGGCTCAAAAAGATTTTGTCTAAACTAGTTGTTGATAATTAGAATTGTTTTATACCAGGAAGAGAGATTGCAGACAATATCATATTGGTTTCGGAGATGATTCATTCCATGCACAAAGAGAAGAGGAGAGGTATGGCGATCAAGCTTGATGTATCGAAAGCATATGATAGGGTTATTTGGAATTTTCTATTACAAGTTCTTGTTTGTATGGGTTTCAATAGTAAGTGGATAGAGTGTATCAAATTTTGTATCTCTTCTGTCAGTTTCTCCATTCTAGTTAATGGATCAGTGTGTGGCTTCTTTGATGCTACTAACGGATTGAGGCAAGGAGATCCCTTGTCCCCATCTCTATTTGTTTTGATGGCGGAAGTGTTAGGTAGTAGGATCAAAAGGATATGCAGATTAGGTAGGTGGAAAGGGATTTATGTCTATTCCCAATTTGAGCCCATCACTCATTCCCAATTTACAGATGACACGTTGTTATTCAGGGAAGCCACTATGCAGAAGGTTTCAACGATTAAGTCCGTACTAGAGGAGTACTCAAAGGCCTCTGGGTAGATAATAAATAAAGAGAAATTATAGGTGTACTTCTCGAACACTAACAGACAGGTCCAGATTAAGATTGCTTGCCTGTTGGAATATCAAATTGGCTTGCTCCCTTTCAAGTATCTGGAAGTCACTATTAACTCGGGTAGCAGACAAAACCAAATCTGGGAGGACATGATCAACAAATGCAAGGTCAAATCAAAACAATGGAAAAATAGATGGCTATCTCAAGCAGGGAGGTTAACAATGATTAGATCGGTATTATCGATCATCCCCATTTATAGTATGTCATGTTTCAGGATGTCTTATGCGGCTAGTAAGAAGATAGATGGGATGCTCAATAAATTCATTTGGGAAGGGGCGAAGGAGGTAAGAAGAATCCCACTAATCAATTAGGAGACTGCCTGCCTGATTAAAGGAGGGGCAGGTTTGAGGAAAATGGATTTTCATAACCTTGCACTAGGTGAAAAATTAGCTTGGAAAATGTATAAATTTCCAAAGAGACTCTGGTGCAGATTGTTTAGGAGCAAATATTTGGATTCGGAGGAGCTAGAGAGAATATTACTATGGGAAATGCAAATAAGGGATCTGTTGTTTGGAATTTTTTGTGGGAAAGTAGAAACATCATCACTGAACATCTATCTTGGCAAGTAATGAATGGGTGGAAGACAAAATTTTGGGATGACTCGTGGAAAGGTGAGAAACCTCTCAGGAAAATGTTCGAAGATCAGAACTAGGTGAATGATGTGGTGAATGTAATGGGGGACAAAGTGGGTTAGTATTTTGAAGAAGGAGGACTCAGGGGAGACAAGGTCAAGTGGAAGAATATAGGGATAGGGAGAAAGGAACTTTGTTCCAAACTAGAAGGAATTTTAAGGTCCAGGATGATCCTGGTGTCAGAGGAGAAAGATACTCTTTTCTATTGTGATGCCAAATCAAGAGATTACAGTGTAAATCTTGGCTATAAAATTCAAAGATATAGACTAAGGGACACTATTTGGCCGCACAAGTTGTGTTGGAATAATAGAACTTTTCCTAAAGTTGGAGCCTTTCTTTAGATTGCCCTTCATGATAGGGTACTTACTGGGAGTAGACTAAAGATCATTGGCATTGTTGGACCTAGTCGATGTGTAATGTGTAAAGAAGAGGAAGAGATAGTGAATCACTTGTTGTACAGTTGTCCCTATGCTAGCAGGTGTTGGGATTGGTTGTTTGATATGGTGAACTTGTATACTGTCAGGAATGAAGGACTGGAAACTTTTCTATTGTCGTGGCCTCAGATGGTCAAACCTAAATGGGGGGACATTTGGCTGGTAGGACCAGCTATGGTGGTGTGTCATATTTGGAAGGAAAGAAATAGGAGAAATTTCAAGGAAGTTAGTCTCTCTATCGAGCAACTTATTTCAAAAATTAAGGTAGCCATAGAGGAAGTAATAAATGGTAAAAATTCTAAGAGGAAGACTTATAGATATAATAATTGGGATAGGAGCATGGAGACAAAGTGGTCTTTGAAAGATATAGGGCCTGGTTTCTCATCCAAGAGATACGTGGATAGGAGTCAGATTAAATGGACTGTACCACCAACGAATTCGGTGAAACTCAATTTTGATGGGGCCAGTAAAGGAAATCCTGGGAGGGCTAGCTTCGGGGAAGTACTTAGAGATGAGAATGGGAGTTTGATTTGTGGAGTGTATGGTAACTCAGGAGAAATTTTAAATAATGAAGCGTAAATCGGAGCATTGGAAGCAGGTCTGAGTATGTGTGTTAAGGAGAATATCTCCAAGGTCATCATAGAAGGAGATTCCCAAGTCATCATTAACGGTGTGATACAATCCTCATTTCACAATTGGAGATTAAACAAATGGTTGCCTTACATCAATAGCTTGCTGGCTCGGATTGGTGTTTTTGAAATTATCCACACCTATAGAGAGGGTAATAGAGTGGCAGATCTCTTGGCAAACATGGGAGTTGAAGGGGAGAATGAGTTTTGCTCGATCAGGCTAGATGATGTTTCACAAGAATTAATGGAAGCCATCAGAAAGGACGTTCCCTGTAGTCCTCGACAAGGTATAGGTTAGGGGAAGACATTGTATGTGACATATGAGGTGACCAGCGCTTCTTTTCATAAGGAACCTAAAGTATACTGGAAGATCAGTAATCCAGACATGTATTGCAAACAAGGGTTCAGAGTTTTTGATTATCATCAGATAAAACAATATAGCACAATTTGTCCAGTCATGGGGAGAGTAAGATAGGTATTTGGAGACTGAGGTGGTGATTTCCAAGAGGACAAGACAACTCAAAGACGGCGACAGGTGCAGAAATAGCAGGGATAGGAGATCTAAACAAGATTTCCTTGACTTGGGGTTTGATATGCTTTTAGATTGTGGAGACCACCTTAGTAGTTTCTAGAAATGACGGGAACCTATATGTGGAGATCTGTTGAATAGATTTTGACAACTCTAGGAGAAAGAAAGCAGACTTGTCAACACAGGATGGCTCCGTTTATAGGGATTTTGTGTATGAACTATGAAGAGACAATTGAGCATCAGTGTATCACTCTATTTAATGTAGATGAGGATATTTATGAGCCGATTTTGGAAATGGTGGATACTGCTTTGAATCTGGAGAGGCATTGGTGTGATGGATTCATCTACAAAGCTTTGTTAGTGTTGATTGTGGATGTACTAGAATCGAAGGAGAGGTGTGTGGAGATTCTGGGGGATTTTGTGAATGAAGACTATGGGGATGCGGTGGCGAAGGCCCTATGCGAACTGCAGAACCGTATAAAAGAAAGCATTCTAAAGATATATTTGAACCCAACAAATTATTATTCTTCATATTCAGAAGAGGAATTTGAAGCGGAAGGGGATTAGACTGAAGATGAGGAGGATTCTGATATACAGGATATGAATGACAGTGATGAGGAGAGAGAGGAAAGGGATTGGAGAGCTGTGAAGAGGAGAAAGAGGAAATTTGTTAAGGAAGCATGGACGATTTTCAGAGACGGGGTATTGAATGGTGATCTGACACAATTTAGACAGCTCAAGGGTGCAGAGGATTGGTGGTTGACTTAAGCATCTTCAGATACTCTCTTCAACTTGGGAGAACTGATATCGCAATTGTTGCACTTCTTGAGGAATAGGTAATGGGTGATATTTGCTAATGGTGTTGGTATGTGACATCTGAATACTATGTCGGGTCTAGCTGGGGATAAGTTAGTTTTTGGACTTGGGTCTTGGGTTGAATTTGTAGTTGGTTTGAAATTCGACTAGTATTGTAATGTGACTGAAAATTATATGTACATTTTATGGAGCAATATAGGGAGCTATCCCCATAAAAGATAGCACTTACCATTAAAATAATAATAATAATAATAATAAATAAACTTATGAATATTGTAAAGGAATCTAATGAATTATAGACTATAATGCTAGATTCACTAGATTATTGCCAAATATTTCAGCGGACATGAGACCTAAAAAATCTACATGTTTAGTATTATATTGTAATGCATATTATGCTAATATGGGATATTTATTAAAGATAAAGATCTCCACGCATCAAAGGAAGTATGTAGAATTTTTATAAACATTGAAACTAATCAAAGAGCTTCTGGAAAAGTTCAAAAAATAAGTGATGTGAGAATTTTACCTCATGATGAGAGGATGGAGCAAGGGATAGAATTATATTGATATCTACTCATAAAAAGGATTTCAAAGTTTCTTTTAAAGCAGTGTTTGAGTGGAAAAATAATGGAATAGAGTATGAAGTTTTATTATTGGGTCTAAATATAGCTTTAAAGCATAAGGTAAAGTATCTCAAGGTGGAAAGTGATTTTGAGTTGTTTATCTCAAAGATCAAAGGGAAACAAACCTTAAAGAATAAGTGTAAAGCAATATAATAATTTTATTTTGGTTGATTGGGTGGAAAGGAAAGGCAATGTAGTTGATTTCCTAGTAGTTGTAGCTATTATATCAAAATGTGTATCCTTGAAAGGCATTACAAAGGTTGAACAACTAAAGAGACTTATAGTTCTAGAAAATATCTATCGTTGGTAGGTATTTAATGATGATTGAGACTTGTTTAATTTTCTAAATTTCTTTGATGAATACTATAGTCAATAAATTAACTTTCAATATTTAGTGGATGTTGATCTCTCTTTGCCTTTGCATGGCGAGTTGGTTTGATGGTTGGTGATCGACCTTTGAACTATGAGGGTGTCCCTTTCTACTACCACTGTTGCTTTGCTATTGGACATTTGGCTTTCATATTTATCTCTAGGTCATCGGAAGGGGTCTACTACTTGGTGGAAGAATGCTTCCCATGAGCTCTTGACAACTAAGTAATTGAAATTGCCCCTTTCTTCTATTAAATACATCAAATGCAAATTTGATTATTTAATTCATGTTGACGTTTTCCTCTTAAATCCTCTCATAGAATAAATTAATTTGATTAATTAAATTTTCCTCCACATGCCTCATAACTTTAACCCTCATCTAACCTTTCCTCTAATCTAACCTGCCTAGCTAACCAAGGGTTTTAGTCAACCTTATCCCTTTGTCCACACCATATGTGTGCACATCCCCAAAATATCTCAATTTTTCTAAATTTGGGAAATGCCTTCAAATTTGAGGGAAACTCCCTAAAATTTGGGAAAATATCCCAAATATCCTACAACATGAGAATATCACTCTTTTGAAATCTCTTTTGGAATAGAACCTTCCAATTTGGGTGTCTCATTCCCAAATGGGCATGTGTCCATGTGTCCTCCTTGTCATTCTCATCCATGACACATGACCTTCTCAGGGACACGTGTCTCCTTCTCATGCCTCTCCATCTCTCATTCAAGCCTATTTAACCCCCCATTTTCCTTCTAAAATCCATCCACTTTCATCTTCATACCCTCATAATGCATAAATGTTTACTCGCCTTTTGAATATTCACATCCATTTAGCATAGCATTTTGCATCTCATCTTAGCTTAGTTTCCATCTTGCATTCACTATCATGGAGCAGAACTGAGTATATATCATATAACAAGAACACATCAAATCAAGGGATTGTCAAATCGAAGGATGAATATAGAGTTTGCACTTTAATTAGTTTTATTTTGTTTATAGAACTTTTTCTTCCTTTTTAGTGTCATAATCTTGAGTGTGGTTGAAATATGTGTTTGTTGATTGTTTAGTTCTTCTTTTCAATCTCTTTAGTTTTACATTCACAATTTTTTTATTTTTTTTTTGTGTGTGTGTGTGTGAATTCCATTTGGACTCATAAATGCAATAAAAAAATTCCAAGTAGCAATGAATGTAGCCTTGAAAATTTTAATAAAGGATATTCTAGTTGTGTATTAAGATTATCTAACAACTTATTCAAAGAAAGAAGATGTGCATTGTAGTCATTTAGAAAACATTTTCAAGAGGTGTTTAGAGTATGGTGCATCATCCCAAGAAATGAATGTTTCGGGTTACATAAGAAAAATTACTAGGGTATATAGTATCAAAATAAGATATTAGAATTGGGTTCTTCCCATAGTGTATTGGTTAAGTGGTGGCGGTGTTGTCGTGGCAACTAAAGTTCAAACTCTTATTTGTTTGTTGTGATCACAGGCTTGTGCCTTTGTTGATCCAGTGTGCTCACAGGTTTGAGACTTGGCTTTGATAATTGGGGATGAGGTCCCCCAATTGTGAGCTCACCTGTTCATAGATCTGATTCAAAAGCATTTCACATGGGGGCAAGGGTGTGTTGTGTCCATGTTAGTGTCACTGTCACATTAAAAAGTTTACCATGCACTATTTAAAAAATATACAAAAAATAAGATATTAGAATTGATTTAGAAAGAGTAGTTGTAATTAAAAAATCCTTTGTCCATAACAGTCAAAGATATTCAATTTTTCTTTGAAAAAAATAACATTCCTTTTGATAATCTGGAAAAACTTTGAGATTAAATCTTGTTGGTATGGTAACTTTATTCTATAAAAGTTGCATTTTATTTATTTTTGTTGAATAGAAATTTGATTGATTATTTAATAATTTTGCCAAGAAAATAAAAGTTATCTCAAAGATGCTAAAAAAATGGGACAAATCATAGAATGGAGGGTGAGCCAACTCAAACATTTTAGGGGATCAAGGGATAAATCAAGCAAGCTTTGTATTGTCTTAATCTTTTTTAAAAATCTTTTCAATTTAGAGATTGAAGTGGAAGGAGAGAGGGAGTCAACATACAAAATTTAGCATAAAGGAAAATAGTATAGCATTAGAAGGAATTCCTAAAGTTACTAGAATTGGCGATTATTGAAAATAGAAGGATTTCATGTAGGTGGTTGAAGTCTTGAAGGATTGTGGAGATAATTCCCTTGGACATTAATTTATCTGAAATGGATTAGGAGGAAGCACATATGATGAAAATTCAATCGAAGGGGTGAAAGCGCAAAAGAAAGAAAAAAAAGAAGAAACCTAATGACTAACCCTTAATGTTAAAGTTAAGGTAAAACAAGAATTAGATACAATATCAGTAGGAGGAATAATAAAATGACCTAATATCAGTAATAGGAATAATAAAATGATCTAATATCAGGAGGAATAATAAAATTGGTAAACGACATAGCTTGGGTTAGCTTGGCAGTGGTCAAGATAAGAAAAGGAGAAAAATAAGGATTTGTACCATCTTGAGTTTGTTCCTGTATAGTTGAGTTCTTTTGTAATTTTGTGATATTACACTCAAGAAATAACCCTCCACATTTTCAATCTAGACAAGAAAAAACAGTTTGTAAAGTGTTCAATTCAGGCCCCAAAATAAGTTTTAAATGTTTCCATGGCAAATGACCAAAAGTTTAAAACAAAAACTATCCATGGCAATGATGTGGTAGCAATGGGAAAATTGAAATGCAGGTAAATCTAACAAAATGACAAATTGAATAATGCCAAGCTTTGGGTGTAGAGCGCACAATTTTGAAAACCAAATGCATTGCATCAGCCCACCATGTCAACAAATGTAGCAACATCTACTCAAACACCTCATCACACATTTGATCATATTTATTAATTTAATTGAAAATAAAAAAATACATTATATTCTGATTTTTAATTAATTAACAAATAGAACTAAGGTGCATTCCGATGGCTGGATAAACATTCCGATGGCTGGATAAACAGTACGGTCAAATGTAGAGTGAGGGTTTGTACTAGTTCTGATGGCTGGATAAAAAGTACGGTCAAATGTAGAGTGGGGGTTTGACACTAGTACAAGGCATTGCAGTCATCGCACCGTGTGCACCATCACACCCAACCAATTGTGTTTTTGGTATGTATGGTACTGCTCTATTAATAGTAGCCAGGTATTATGTACGCAGGGTTTTTGGTTCATTGATTGAATCAGATGATATCAGTTGGCGATGGTTTCTGCTTTCAACAATTTGGACCATGATAATATAACCTAAAAAATTGATCTTTCAAAATTGGCACCAACAATACGTGGCTAATTGTATGTAGAAAGGAAATTAACACCCAACTACATGACTGCAAATTTTATTTTTTTTGCCAGCGTTGCATATACACAGCTCTCTACACCCATAAAGATAGGGTGCACCAACACCAGGTCCTCTTCCCATGTATATGATTCCTCCAAAAAGGTATGGATGCAAGATACCACCACTTAATTAAGCATGCTTATGATAAACTTGCTTTACCTAATGAATGCTCAAATTTTGGGCAGCAAAGACTAAGAAAGAACAGTATAATCATGGGTATACAATGGCATTATACCCCAAAGAGTACATATAAGTATAGACCATGATAAGCAAGATAATCATAAATGAAAAATTGATTTCATATATATTCAATCCTATAGATTTCACCAGAAGCAATCAAGTCCAAAATACCCTAGATGGATGTATCCAGTTGATGATTGATGTGCTTTGCACATTGTTAACAAGATATTGATATAATTTTGCATTGGCTGTGAAGCAATCATATGGTGCAACTCTGTAGATCCTAGATCCAGTTTTTAAGATTTCAGTGGGAAATGAGATTAAACCGCGTCATATTCATCAACAAGCTACTGATGTGGCTCACCTTGGAATGACCAAGTGAGTTATCTCAAAAATCTTTATCAATGGAGGGATATTACCGTAGTCTTTGATTCCAGCAGTCGGTCTATTAAAATCTTCATTTTTTAGGTGTTTTAAATATTTTATAGATCGTCCTTCATGAGTTGTATTTTATGTTATATTATTGCAAGTATTGATGATTGTATTTGTATTTTATGTTATATTATTGCAAGTATTAATGATTGTATTTTGCACATTATCCAGTAATCATTTAAGAGAACTATAAACACGGATTAACAGAAATGTTCAATAAAGAAACTTATCATTCTGTTAACACTGATCATAAGCAGATCCCATGCTTTGGAAGAAATAGCTCTCAATAAAACTATTGGAGGAAAAAATCAAATGCATTAACAGGCAATGCTTATCACGGCACAAACTCCCTTAGGGCAGGTCCCCATAATGTTGCTTAGCTTGTTTTGGCTAGCAGCCACTGTTCAGATCTTTGAGTAATTTGTGGAGCTGGCAACCTCCTGAATATTTAATTTCGCTGCTTAAATTTAAGCAGTCATCTTAAAAATATGCAGTTGCTACTTATTTCTTATTTCCCTATATGAATGAACAGTATTAATAATAATTTTTGTAAGTCAAATTTGGAGAGAGAAATTGTAGGCAAATGAAAAGGAGGAAAAGAAATTTATGGAGCCACCTTGCATTTTTCTCACTATACAGTTGCAGCTTATTTCCAGCACCCTTTTTTTTCCAAAACTTTTTTTAATTTCCTAAACAGTAGATGTTCCACTAAAACAAGGAAAGACTCTAAATTCTACTCTTCCCACAATTTTAAATTTGCACAGAAATACTCCAGCTGCTTGAATTTAAGCAGAAAATGCAATTAAGCAGCCACATAGGGACATGGGGTTATTGTAGACCAAGTTAGTAGCAAACATTAAGCAAACCAAAGTCAGAAATCTACCCAAATTAAAATCCTAGCTAAAATTTCTGAATCACAAAAGGCTCCCATGTTCAAGTAAAACTACTGTATATTATACATGGTTAAATGGAAGGGACTGTTATGCAATTCATCAATGTGCAGTTTAAAAAATCTAGCATAGCTGTGTGGTAAATTAAATCGAGGGAGATATTTATAATCCTCAATACTAAATCCCAAGTAATTCCACATAACTTCTGCCCACGGTTCATTAAAATACTCATGAATTGTAGATAATGCCCAAAATTTTAAATTTCACATCAGACAAAATGTGAAGGGAGGATATACATCAGTTATTTGCTTCTGACTGTCCTCGATAGAATAATTTTCATACATGGCCTGCAATCAAAAGGGCAGATTTGCCTTAATTTCTCAAATTTATATGACCTCATAAAGCATACACCATAGAGCATACTTCAATGTCCACTCCATGAACAGATACTCAGACATGGTAGTCCTTCTTGTCAGTAGTCACAATTTGTGGTTGATTCTTCATGCAACATTCACACTCATTCGTTTTCCTTCTAGTTCCTACACAAGGTAAAATGAACAATCAGATTCAATAAATAAAATAATAACTTAGGAAAGCCATATTTTGTAAATAATAAAAGATTAGAAATTATCCTTCTCAACTAGATGAAATTGCTCGTAAGAGGCATCTGGAAAACCATCTCCTCTCCTACTCCCTCTCCCATCCTCCCCATCTCTCCCTTTCTCTTGTTTCCCCGACCATTACCTCCCTTCTTTCTGCTTTGCCCCCTCCCGCACTCTCTCAATCAACCTATCACTAGCTACACACTCTCCACTCTCCACTAATCCCTAGCATACAGCTTCAGGTTTTTCCCATCTATAAAACTTGCAGTATATTTTGAATTAGTGAGGGGGAAGAGGTAGGGGGTGTACAGAGGCACAAGATGATGGAGAGGGATTCAAAATTTACTTCAAGTTTTGTAGATGTACAAACCCAAGGGTGTATGCTAGTTGTCATCGAGAGGGGTCTCTCTCTCATTCAAAATTTACTTCCAGTTTTGTAGATGGAAAAAGCCCAAGGGTGTATGCGAATAATTGGCTAAGAGCTCAATTGTCTAGCTAAGTAGGTGGCAATCAAACAAGCACTGAAGGGTTCACCATAAACTCTAGTGACTAGGCTGATTTGCCAGATTGCATCTATAGTGATTGAGATTAGATTTATCTAATATATTTTTATGAAAACAAACCTATAATTAAACACAATGAGAACTACAACAAAACAGGAAATTAAGCAGAATGAAAACTAGAGCATAACAAGAGCGTTGTAACATCTCGCATGTCATATACTAATTCACCCAGCTTGTAATTTGCAGTTTGAAGAAGTGAACATGCAAATAGCTAGCTGTTAAGGAAGAATGAGCCACAAACTGAGGTAGACTTGTAGTGGTTCCTTGTATTTCTTTCCTATTTTTCTTGCAGAAGAGTGAAGACCCTATGGGGGAGGAAGAACACTAGTGTATGAATTTGACTGATATCAATTAGATCGCTAATAATGACTGTGTGGAACGGATGAATGCAAAATCAAGTTGAATGTAGTGATTTGTGGAAATTCCAACAGCATTTAGGTATGACCATGCAATCCTATTTGAAAATAGAGGCCCGAAGGTGCTGATATAGGAAACAATAAATCTAAACTAGCAATTGGAATGCCAAAAGCCATCTCTAACAGTCACACATAGCATTATGTTGCGGTGCCATGAACTTCAGAGAAAATCAGGTGTACCACAAATTTTCTCCAAAACCTGCATTGGGGCTGCAAATGGATCTTTGGGTCACGAAAAGGTCAAACTTAGGAGTGAACATGGTGGGAGGTAGGGGGAAACCTTTGCATAAAGCTGGGTTAAAATCATCAGAAAGAATTTGGAATTATGAGTTTATTACACAAAAAAGGATAGCTAGGGGAGCTAGGTTTAAATTTTACATGAATGCGTAAATATGGCAGTAGTTGCAAATTACATCCATTTTCCTCAAAATTTGTGACCAAGCACAAGATAGTAATAAACAGACACACGGTACAGTTTTGGTGCTGGGTACAACAGTCCAGATGATATGGTGGCACCAGTAAATTAAGTTATTGATAGTTATTGTCATTTTTTAAGATAGAACTCAAATTCCAAATTGTTCTTTGACATTTGTTTCTTATGTATGGTGAAGGGTGATTTGTGTTGAAATGGGTAATGGATTTGCTGCACTTATCAGCAACCTTTTAAAGTTAAAAAGTAGTGAAAGTAAGAGGTGTCTCTTGGCTCTCGTGTATTAAATGGCTAATATGCAATTCAAGATTCAAACCCATTAATTAGTCCATAAAACAACATGTTGATTCTTTCCTTGTTATAATTGCAAGGTTAAGAGAGTTTGTAAGCTCACCGCATTACTGAATGAGGAAATGGCAGCCTGCATGTCAGCTTCTGATGAAAACGAAACAAATCCATAGCCACATGACTTTCTTGTTTGCGGTATACAAACGACTTTTGCATCCAAAACGTTCCCCTTCTCAGAAAATTTATTTTTCAGGGTTTCAGTGGTTACTGTCTTTGCCAGATTACCCACATATACTTTATATGGGCTTTCAATGAATGGGACTTCTTCTGTCAGCCGATTTAAAGTGGACATATCCAAGGGTTTCTCTGTAACATTTACCTTAATCTCACGTCCACCTATTTCCTGGATTTACAACATGCACAACTTTATGTCAACAAGAAGATGCAGACCTCAAAATTCAGTTTTCTTGGCAACAAATCTAAGATGACTCACAGTTCCATTCAGCTTTTCAGCAGCTGCTTGAGCATCCTCAACAGTGCTCATTGTCACGAAACCAAAACGTCGACTTCTCCTAGTATACTTATCATACATAACCTGTGCAAATGGGCAATACAAAAAGCCAAAAGTAAGTTTAATCCAATAATTTAATTTAGTAATAAATGTAAATGCTTCTTCCTAGCTGTTACAATGTATCACTCTTAAAAAGAAGTTCATAGCAGCCAAGTTGTAATTGCAACTAAACTATATAGCAACACAAAATGAAAAATTGTCTTCCCCTAAACTATTGCAATGTTAACTTCTAGACTATGTTCTGTGGGGACGAATTCCCTCATTATTTCCACCCATTCCCACACCAGGGACGTATAGGAAACCTCTCTGGTGTCGTCTCCTACAAAACTTATTTTAGGAAACATTTCTGGTGTGCCTCAGAAATGGCAGGGGATGACTAGCTGTCCCCAGGATAGCCAGGGGGATACCTAGATGTTCCCCAAACATCCCAGACATGGCTAGCCATCCCCTACAGGCCATCCGTTATGGGCCAAACTGCAAAAAGTCCAGTTTTAAAATTAAAAAAGAACACAAAGATGAGAAGAAAAAAGGGGTATAACCGTTATGTAAATCCAGATTGATCTACATAAATATGTACAGCTGCATTACATGTGCTACAATTCACTGTCATTTGTTTTACTGCTAATGGTTTTACTTTGTCTCCCCTTACATTTTGAAGGAATTTTAATGGAGAATATGGAGAACATGCACTAAATTTTGAATACAATATAGGTAACGAAGCCCAAATGAGTGCAGAAAGAAAAGGATGAAAGTTCAAATTACTCTACCCTGTACTAATGTAGTGTATTGATGAGATTATAAGCAATTTCTCTCTAAATGAAAGGCAACGTGAAATTTATGAGATAAAAAGTGTTCAACAACATTTTTACATTTTGACATATTGTAACAATGTTGCTGAACATTTTCTTTTCTGTCATTTTATTCAATTGCACAAATTTCAGTTTCTAACTTTCCTCGTCAATTTGTAATTGTACCTTGTAGCCTTTGGTCATTTTGTTGTAATTTTTATAGAAAATATACTCACATTAACAATGAAAGCAATAGAAGTTTGTTAATTTGTATGTTACTGACATGTGAATTCTCGTTCAGCTCTAATGTTACATAATATGATTCTATAATGAATAATTGAAATTTCCTATAATTTTTTAATTTTTCCTATTTTGTAATTGTTATCCCCTGTAATTCCTGTCCCAGAAACTACACGGAACATAGCTTTTAGAATCTTTTTGATGATAGTCATCTTTACTTTTCAAGAACACTTTTTAATTTCCAAGTGAAATAACTTTGGGAAGTGATTCCTATTTTGAAAAAGACAACTATGAGTAGATCTTTTAAGTATCTCACCTTTTGTTGCCAAAAATAGCAGGCTGTTCACAGATGCTTTATTTTCCTTACACTTGAGTTAAGAAAATCTTGATTTGTTGAAGGATATGAGTACAAGGCCCCATAAATAAACCGTTGTTAAATACTAGTCAATGCAATCAGATACCACAAAATGGGTTCAATAGCAAAGTGAATAATAGCTGGTTGAATGGTGACCAGGATAAATTCCATGCTAATTGTATAACTACAACAGGTAGAAGAGATGCGTTAGCTACCTTACAATTCATCATGTCTCTACTCTAGGCAGCTCTTGTACGCATGATCTCTTGCTGGGAACACAACAGGCATTATGTTCTCCCCGCTAGAAACACCGGGCTATCCTTATGCCGACAAATATCTTGTTCTTAGCAAACATGATAAGCTTAGGTGAGAACTGGGGATCTTCACAGGCTTTTATCCAGGGTGGGCCTGCCATCAGCTTCCACCGGGCACACAACTGGGTTTATGTTCATTCCCTTAGACCACTGGGTTATCGTTACAGTTGATAGGAGCTCCTTTGACTTAGCAGCCCTAATAAGCTTCATCAAGAACTAGGGATCCTTGTGAGTCCTCGCCTTGAGGCAACACCAACTCTTTCTACTAAGAGAAGAAGCCAGAGGATCCACCCCTTTATGCATATCCTGAAGGGTCATGTCAGTACGCTCAGACTTAATTTTGCTAGGCCAAATGCAAGCCACATCTGTGATTCCTAAAGACTAGCTTATTTTCTTGAGCCACCCTGGGCATTTTGCTGGTCCAGGAAATAGGTAGATCACGTGCTCTGACTTGTGACTCTTCTACTCCGACTGCAGTGTGTAGAATAATTCAAAAAGGTCAAATTCCAGATCATTTCCAGTAGGTTGGAAACCTGTCTCCTCAACTCCAGGGGAAAACAAGAAATGGAGACATGCTGAGTTCTTCGGTAGCTTTCCAGCCAAATGGCAAGCAACGTGCAGTGATTTTTTTCTTCCCTAAAATTATCCAAAGGTAGCTTTAAATGCAGAACCCTGAATAATTGGAGCGAAGAGGTAAAGATTTAATTTTCATGGCACTGGTTTCTTGGAAATAGCTCCCGATTTGTACTGTAGCATCTGATAAAATTCCCATAACTCCATCCATGGTATCATTGCCAAAGTGTGACTGACACCTATTTCTAAGATGCACTATACACCTACATATGTTCCAAAATTATAGTAAAACAAACATTTGTTTTGAACTACTGCTTACAGAACTGGTAAGAAAAGTTAAACATCAAAATTTAATAAAAGAAATTCTCCACTTATAGGAATTATTACAAAAACAATGTCAAGGAGCACATTTTATTTAGCAAACTTGGTGTTGATTCACAAAGGAATCAAAACAGAAATAAACAAATGGCATGGTATGGTATTCAAACCCTTTCTAAGGCATTGACAGCCCTAAACTAATATGCAATACCCACATTTGATTCAGTACTTGTTTAAATTTTTAATATGGTTTGTAGTCCCGAATAGGATAAATTTATTAAACTTTTAATACATTACATACATTAATTTCCTGCTGGGAAACCAGTCTGACATTTATAAGAATAGTCAAAGAAATAATTGAAGAAGAAAATACCTCTGCTTTCTCAACAGCACCACATTCAGCAAAGATTTTACCAAGCTCCTCATTGGTACAAGTCCTAGGGATATTGCCCACATATAGTTTCCTTTCAAACTCTTCTTTCTGCTTGCCAGATACTGAAGCCTCCTGCACTTGAACTTGTGCTATGATTCTGAGGACCTTCTTGTGATTCAATGTAGACAAAGGACGACATGGAGATGTAGTTGGGATTGAAGTGAATGGGAGACGAGAAGCGGTAATAAATTTCGGAGTTGAGAATTGCTTAGGCATATGGGTGTGAGCGGAAGCGGTAGGAGCTATGGATAAGTATGCAGCTGCCATTGTTCATTCGTTAGAGGCTCTGGATATTCCCAAATGCTTTTATATCCACAATACGGGAAAACTATATGATAAGTAGTTTGGTTTCCTTAAATCCGTGGAATTGCATTGGAAATGAACTTATTGGGTGGAACCAAAATGGAGAAAGAGAACAATGGATGGGATTTTTTTTTTTTTTAATTTTATAAGAATATTTTAAAACTAGTAGGGGAAAGGACCCAGTAGTCGTGCACCCTAACTTCACGCTTCTCAAAATCCTACTTGGAAATTTCGAATCACTCTGATTTTTTTACAGCAGCTTACTTGGCAAGTCCCCTGCTTATAACTAAGGTTTCAGGGCCACATCATCAAATATGATGCCACATCAGCATGCTTTTTGCCAAGGTGTCCAAAACAGCCCCAGAAAAAAGTGAGACCAATAGGCGTGCATTAGAGACCCCAATAGTTGTGCAGCTGATGTGGCATCACCTGATTGGTTACTTTTTACAATATTAGTACATTTCTTAACAACTATTGGTACATTTCCTAACAACTGTTGGTACATTTCCTAACAAAAATTGATATTTTTTGTTTCAAACAATAGGTTTTATTTGTTCAATTTTTGGAACAAAAGGTATCAACAACCCTCACAACAATTGGAACATGCTCAACTACTGGGTCCTTTCCCCTAGTCTCATGAATTCAGTAGTGCAATTCAGAATTAAAATTTTAAACTTTGTCAATTGGTCTTTGGTCTGCTAAGTTGAAAGGTTCTTAATGAGTCCATCAAGGCTTCAACATCATAAGGGATGAGGCATGATGGTGTCTAGCCGAAGAGGTTTCACCAAATCCTCAATAAAAAAAATTATTAAGTTCCCAAATTTAAGAAAGTTGATGATCTCATGAAAAATGTTGCAAATAAGAATCAATAAATAAACATCGTTTCCCTTCTATTTCTTTTCTTGCATGAATCTACAATATTAGTTAATTGACAACTTGTTTTAAAAAAATCCTAACCTAGTGGAGCTAGCCCCACCCCAATTTCACCTATATGAAATATGTAGTCATAAAAAGTAGGGGCTGCAATTTTTCAAGAAAATATTCCAAATAATCTCGTAGCATAAATTTATGTGTTTCATTAGACCTCTTCCATGAAAATAGATTTTGAAACCTCCCATCGTACCTTACCCTTATTGGGAGTTTGAGCAATACATTTAATTTAATTCATGTGTAAATAGCTTGTAGATTGTAGTTTAACTAGTGCATAGAGGTGTCAAGGTAATAATATCTATTTACATATATACAAACTTAGTCTAGTGATTTTGGTTAAAATACAACCCAAGGGTATCCTCACATGTCATCCCAATGATTCCTATTTAAAACACAATTGTCCTTGCACCAAAAGATTGACCTATTAATGCTTGATACAATTGTGAGATTTAATGAATCCTTGAGAGGCGTTTAAGTCATGTCACAATCCCAAGCACTGTGTTGCATAACACAAGGAGACCAAGGGTGCACACCTTGCAACAATCCCCCTTAGTGCAAGCGAGGGGTTTGAACTCATGACCTATCTGATACCACTTGTTAAAAACACGAGTGTTGTTGCACCAAAAGATCAACCTATTAATGCTCGATACAACCATGAGATTTAATGAATCCACAAGATATGGTTAAGCCATGTCACAAACCCAAGCATTGTGTTGCACAACACAAGGAGACCAAGGGCACACACCTTGCAACAATTCCTATTATACCTTGCCTTGGGCTTATTTATTATGCTATGTTGAGGTGTCAATGGATGGAGATCAGATTTTTTTTCTTTTTTATATATTGATTTTTAGTTAATTTTTAATTATTACATGTGTTGATGTATTAATCTAGCGAAGATAAGTACTCAATTTTAGGACTCTCAATTAGAATATTTCATAATATAAGATGCAACAATAACAATCTTAAAATCTTCATTCGAGGAAAATTATCAAAGACAAGAAAGTCGGTGAAGAAGCAATGCAATTTTTCTTCAAAGGAAATTAAAGGAGGAATATTTTCAAACTTCATTCAAGTCATGAGAAAATCATTATCAAACCTATTTGGTCAATGATCATTAAATTAAAAATGAGGTATGTGACCCTAGAGGGTTGGTTTAAGAACATTTACGATTATCACTTTACTTTGTTGAATCATTTCCAACATAAATTGCTTGTTTCTGTGTCATTTTACCTCTCAACTTCGCTAGAGCTTCCCATCTCTAAGCAGTAAAAAAATCCCAAATTACCCATCCTCCATGAGGGGATCATCCTACTTATTGTCAACCACATGAAATATTTGGCCCCCTATAGGACTACTCGAGACAAAATTGAGAACTAGACAAAATAAGCTAGGGTTGTTGAAACCTCTAATGAGGACTCCCTTTCTAAGTGGATGGAGGATTATATTGAGGATTGGGTTGACGAAGAGAACTCTAAGAATTTTATAGAGTTTGTAAGGGAGGAGGACACCCTCCCTTCCAACAAAGAAAGGATAAGGAAGTTAACTAAAGTTGCCTCATCAAGGCATAAGAAAAAAGGGAAAGGTGTGGTGATGGCCCTATGGCAAGAGGATGAAGGATATTTGAAAAAAGAAAGAGAGGAAATGAGGTTGGAAAATCAAGGAAGTCTTGAATGAAGAGAAGTTCCTCAACATGAGGAAAGGGAAGGAGAAAGAGGACAACCTTATTTGTCAGAACATGGGTATAGGCATTCTTGGAATGAGATTCAACCTTTCCAAAGACGAAAACAACTATAGTGAAGGTGGATTCCAGTTTGTTAAGTTGATAGATCTAGGAGTAGGTACCCCTTTCCCTTCCATCCCAAAATCCCCATGAATTTTTCCCTCTGGGAAACCAAAGCAAATGATATTAAGGGGGTGCTAGAATTTATGTGAATTATTGTGAATTTTGAACATAGAATTACTAAATGGTTCTTTGTAAAAATAAATTGCATTAATATGAGATGTAGATCATTTTGGAGAACCTACAAGAAGGATAAGAGGCTCTTTGGGTGTGTGGGGAGACTAATGGTCTTCTTTCATGTGCATTATGTTATGAGACTTTGTTCGTCTCTGGATTCATGTTCTTCCTTGCCTTAGAATGCAAGGCTCTTTCTCCATTTTCTAGGTTGTAATTTGATGAGTTGTTATTTGGTATTTATCTTTTTAAATTTATTTTTGATGTTTTAAAAGTCTAGACACAAGTTGTCCTTCATGGGGTTTAGTTGTATGCTAGTACAAGTGTATTAAGTACATTTGTTTGAGTGTCTATGGAAAGTGACTTGGTATTTTAAGGAGGTTGTCAACTAGAATGGAGGATAGAAAATTTTCAAGGAAACCCTAGAAGTGGAAGAACCGAAAGCACCTTCAAAAAATGTGGAGTTCGATGTGGGAATTGGAGGAGATGTCATTATGGAAGGGAAAGAAACCACAATAGAGCATTGTAATAGAAGAATAAAAGGTGTCAACTCAAGTGAAAATAGAAATTTACCAATTCAAGGACTTGAGAAGATAAAGATAGACTATTTATTTAAATGATAAATGAATGTGCACGCACAATTTCTAATTAGAGACAGAGTACACTGATGTAAGAGGAAATAATAAACTAAAAAAAAAGATGAGCTAACAAAATAGGAGGTTTACATTTTTAAATGGGAGAATAGTTAATTGAAAGAGGTATATTATGTTTCTAAAATGAAGAATAGTTAATTGATAGAAAACGATTGTGTTTCTAAAATGAAGAAGAGTTAACTTAGGAAGAAAGATTATATTTCTAAAATGAAGACTAGTGATAAAAATAGAAACTATGAATGGATACATTAGTTTGCATTTTAAATAAATAATAAGATATTATTTAATAAAGTAGATAAATGGAAAAGGATTTAATTAAATATTTTTTTAAATTATTTAATTAATGTGCATGAGTGAAAGAATGGATAAAATAATTAAATAATTATACATCATTTAACTATAGAGCAAATGCTGAGAAAAATCAAGTTTGCATGATTAAATAATTAAAAATTATTTTATTATTAGAGATGAAGTGATGTGCTAGTCATTTTAGGTATCTACGTTTTCACATTTGAGCATGAAATGAAAAATTAGAAAAGGTGGAGGATGGTGCATGTAGACACCTAAAAATGTCTCATTGATCATGTACTAATTATTCCTCTAACTCATTAAATAATTATTTAATTATTTAATTAAATTAATTAATCTTATTCTTCTAAATTCATATTTCCTCATCATCTTACTAATTATTCTGTTTCAATTCTATCTTCATTTAATCATTTAAACCATTTTCTAATGTTAATTAAATATTTATTATTTAATTAATTATGATTTTTAATCCTCAATTTAAATAATCTTTATTATTTAAATAAATTCATTTTCAATTTCTATCTCTAATCATTTAATCATTAACCCTTTTCTAGATATTAATTAAATATTTATTATTTAATTAATTGTGATTTTAATCCTTTAATTTAAATAATCTTTATTATTTAATTAAATTCAATTTCTAAATAATTAAATAGTTAATTTAAATTATTTAATTAACTAATTATTTCCTCTTATTCAAATTCCAAATCCCCAAATGCTAATTTCATTTAATTTATAATTTTTTCTAATTTCATTTAATATTATATTTCTTCTAATTCCATTCAAATTCTTCTAAATTCCAATTTCATATTTCTTCCAGTTCCAAATACATGTGCATGATTTCAAAAATCAAATTGAATTCCAAAGTCAAGTTCTAAATATATTCAAATAACAAATTGAATTTAAAATAAATTCAATATTTGAATTAAATCTCATGCAAAGATTAAATTGAAAATCAAAGTCAAAGTTCAAGCACATGCTAAATTAATTAATTCAATTATCTCTTCAATCTCTATTTCTATCTTTTAGTTAACTTTTTCTAAATAAAGCTCTTAGTCAGCTTTCAATCAATTAACTATCTCCTCCTCTTTATTTCCTCCAATCATTTTTTTTCATCCTTCAATCAACTTTTGTCTCAATCAGTTGACTCATTTTATCTATTCAATCAATTATGTTTCACCTCTAAATCAACAGTTCAACTATCAATCAACATGTGAGCTCACCTGAGTTCCACCTCTTGATCAATTTGTTGCACCTTTCAATCAATTCTCATCCAATTATCTATAATTTGAGCATTCAATCTCCATTTTCAACAATCACGAACTTCGGATCTTTGTGTCATTTGCAGGTTGTCAGCGCGATATCCAAGAGCCACCATACCACAAAGAAGAGAAGAGAAATGGAAGCCATTATGCACAATAGGGAGTTTTATATTGTTTAGAATTATTCTATATGCATCTATATTTTATTGAGTTTTTGTTTGAATTCTATTAGGATAGGGATTTGTGATTTCCCTTTGATTCCCGATTGATTATATTATGAATTTTAGCATATGAAATTTTGGTGAACCCGACGTGAATTAACAACAATTTAACCTTCTTTGTCTTTTGTGTGATTTTTTAGATCGTATGGATTTTTTTCATTTATTTTGCAGGTTTGTACGGATTGCATAACAGAGTCAAAATCACGCAATCACATAGACATGATCACACAATCGAGCACACAGGGTCATGTTGGAAACCAATAACACTGAGAGGGGGGGTGAATCAGTGTTATACCGGAATAGTAGATTTTAGCCTTGACAAAATATTCATACACCAATCGGTATATCGATATAAACATAATTGAAAGAAGTAATGCAACCAATAAGCCAAACACATAAATGAGAAACATAACACACAAATTTATACGTGGAAAACCTCAAAGAGTAAAAACCACGGTGGGATTTGTGACCCACAATATCAATTCACTAATCATATAAAGAGATATTACAATATATGATGGGCATGCACTTGTAGGAAGGCTTACAACCTAGAGCACATTGCTCATCACAATAGGAGCCTCACTGACTACATAACAATCCAGACAACAATCCAGAGAAGTATGAAACTTAATATAGCATCTCATATGCCAGAATACAGTTTTGGTTTAAGCTCTGTCTATTCCGATTAAAACCCTAAACCTCAGTACCGAAATAACTCTTATAATGAATTCCTCACATACATAGTCTCTCTGATATATTTCGCATTACATCAAATCCATATATTCATCCTATCATTCTTATCCTTTTTCCAAAATGATCTAAACAATCTCCCCTATATACCCTGTACAAATTTACATGCCTTATGTCAACTTACAATATCATATTACATGTCGAACATATAAATTAATAAGCATTAAAACAATTTGCTGATGTCGGATCCAAGATGTGTCAGCCTCCAATATCGATGAACTTTGCTATACCATGTCGGCCTGCATTGCCGGTGACCAAAGAAATCTTCTATCTTGTCGGTGTCAGTGTAGAGTCTGTGAAGTGCCTGTCAGTACACCATATGAAGCCGGAACCCAAAATCATGTTGCCATCAATGACAACATAATGAAACCTAACCAATAGAGTGTCAATTGCCAACTATCTCCCCCTTTGGCATTGATGGCAACACTCATGTGAAAAATGGTCATGGTTTCAACTGTCGGTTTCATCCTGTCCTGCTCCCCTTGAGCTGAATATGCAAAAATACTCCAATACTCCAAAATTCCAAAAACTCTATAACTCCCCCTAATGTATGCAACCCTTCATTCTTTTTCACATCTATACTACTCCCCCTTTGATATCAATGCCCAAACAAAATATGTCAAAGAATAAGTACTGTACACTGAATACCTCCAAAAAAAAATGTTTTACCAGAGCTTGACCAGTTTCAAGATTTCCGGATAAGATTTCTCTAATAACTCCATATAAGTATCCCAACCAATTTTGAATGTGCCAGAGATAGATACAAGTCCACTTAATAAATATGCAAGTGATTCCTTCTCAGTGACTTTTGCTGGTGTGGACTTACCAAGCATATCCATGCACTCAATCTTATGTACACCAAGTGAATCCAATCTTGGACTCACCAAACCTTTGAGACTTCTGGCTCTCCGAATGATCTTATCTCTTTCATTTTCAAGAGAAGAAATTTGGTTCTCTAAATTCAAAATTTGTCCATCAAAAGAGTTAGCAATACTAGCAATTTTGTCCTGTATCTCTTTTATCTTTTCATCTACTTTTTCTGTAAGAATCTCAGTATTGCAACATACACTGTATATGTTAGTACCTTGTTTCAAAGAATTTTATATCAAAATTAGTTTATCCTCAATCTTTTTCTTTTCTCTCTCTCAATGATCTGATCAAAAGCGGCTCTCTTAGCCAAAGTGAATTTTTCAAGTGCTTGTCGATTAGAGATCTGTTGTAATGATTGAAAATCTTTAGAGATGTGCTATGTTATTACCTTATGCTTGTCAGAAGGGCTCACTTCATTCTCAATCTTATATTTCGGGACCAATCTATGCAAAACAATTATGGATGGATCTATAATCCCTTTGTTTGTGGTTCCTTCCTTCATCAATTTCTAAGAAGTCATCATCATTAGTTATGTGGGACTCATCTCTATGATGTTTTTCTTTTCCACTAGAGAAGTGTCAATTGTCAATAATGATGTGCCAGTAACTGGTTCCCTATCGGATTCCCCTATTTTCTCTGGTGAATTTAACTTTTATTGCCTCCTCACTTGCACCGATGCCTTCACCACTTGGTGCAGTTTGTGCAACTGTCGGTTCCTCTCTAGGAACAATATCCTTAACTTGTACATTAGTATCTGGAGGACAAGTGTTCTCAATGTTAGTATCTTGTGCAATGTTCTTAGCATTAACCGGTGGCTCAATTTCTACTATCTTGATATTCTTCAAAACTGAGGGTGGAGTACCCATAATCTCTTTACCTTTCCCTTCAACCGGTGTATCTACAGTATTAGTCTTTGTCTCTGGTGAAGTGAAGAATCCTCTCTGCTCTCCCAAAAAATTTATCCAAGCCTTTTGTGTTTCCTTTATTATCTCATTCATCCTTCCTAACATTAGGCTAGTTTTTCTATGTTTTATATTGAATACCTTCCTATCTACAGCCTCAATTGTCTTTTCCATCTCATCTAGAGTTATAGAAACACATATAGCTAAAATTTCTTGCATCTTAATGTGCTTATCCTCTTGCATTGTAGATAACCTTCTAGCATCTAACATGTTGTATAGCTTTGCCGGTATTTGATTTTCTGTTTCAATTAATGCTTTCTTATAGATATCTAAATATAGCAGAATTGCTTCCTCTACCTCTCTCTGTTCATCAGCTTCTAATGTATCATAATAAAACTTAACATTTTTTAGCATCTCATCCTTAGTTATTTCATCAACAATTTCAGCACAAGTCTTAGGCGGAATAATTGTTACATTACCAGTCTCTGGTGCCAAGTCAATGTCACTTTTATTCCTCCTTCTGGCAATACCGGATGCAACTGATGGTGTAGCCTTGGGTGCCTACTTTTGTGTCAGTAATTTGATGGTGACCTTCCTAATTGGTTGTTTCTTTGCTTCCTCACAACCCTTTTGAATGCTAATGGCGTGTCATCTTTAGACTCAGAATTTGCAGTCACAGATTCAATGTGAACTACCAGATCCTTCCTCTTTCTCCCTTTCTCCGGGATAGCATCAATAAGAGCCTTAATGTCCTTAGAAACTTCTTGTACAAACTTATTTGCCTTACCTTCTTGTTTTTCCCTCTTCTTTTGGTTGAACTCAATTTCAACCTCAAGAGTCTTTTGTTGTGTTGTTCCACAGGGTTTTTCTGCTTCATCTATATCTGCATCAAGTAGAGTTTTTGCACATTTTAGCTATCCAAATCTTTTGGGGCTTGACTGCCTCCATGAGGGTCTCATCTTTCTTGACCATGAAACATATGTCAGTAGAGTATTTCTCTACTATATGCTCAGGTACTCTTATTCTATACCTCATAGATTTCTGAAAAGCCTTGAAGTAACCCCATACCTTATCATCTCTAAGACTTCCCAATGCAACAATTGATTTTTTTAGCTGTCTTCCTACCAGGATGTCAAAATCCCATTGCTTCCTTCCAGAACCGGGAGTATCATTCAAAAAGTATAACATTAAGCAGACCAACAAATTTCCATACCAAAAGGTGCCCTTCTTCTCACCTTTAATCTTCCATAAATTGATCAATAACTCCTCAAGCATCCAGTCACAAAGATCTAACTTGATATTTTCTCTCATCATCCTATATGCGGCCAAAATACATGAACTAGAAACTGAATTCAGTTGATTAGACAGAGTTACCTTTTAGCTTATGACCATGCTTCCAAATTTGATGTCGGTGTCAGTGATGGTGCTCACCTTCATTGATCTCTTGTTTGATGTGGCGTCGGTGATCTTCCTTACAAAGTCATTTGATACTTTCTTATCCAGATGTGGCCCTATTGATGACAAGCCAGTAATTGCCCAAATGGCTTCCTTAGTGATTTTGTAGGGACTGTCCAGCCATATGAATTCCCCATGTACTCTTCTCAGTACATATCTGATTATCTCATCCTTAAACTCTGAAATATCTAGAATATCAGTGAACCTTAGATCTTCAATGTATTGATATGTCGGTTTGATCTTTACCAGATTATCCCATGAGCTCACTCATATACATCCCTTTGATAGCTAAAATGCCTAAGTCCTCTATATGACAATGAATATAGGCCCTAACATCTTCCACATATACCACTCCCTCTGGAACGCGAGAAAACACTCCAACCGAATCTTCCTTGGTAGCCACATGTGGATATTGTTTGAAAATTGGCCTAGGGTGATCCTTAACTTCTACTATAGTTGGATTTACAACAAAAAATAGGAGCAGAAGATGATCTTGATTCCATGATTCAAGAAAAATACCTTTAGAATGCTTCCATTGAAAACCTCCAACAAATCCTTCCAGATGCCAGTGTGATCGCTCAAGAAGAAATTTGATCACCTTTGAATAGCTTTTGATTGCACTAATTCGCTTTGAAATCGCTCTAAATGTTGGGTGAATAACAATGAAGTGTAATTGACCTTTTATCCATTAAGAAAACCCTAATCTTTTATTGACATAAATGACTGTCGATGAAAGATACCAGATCTCACTCTGAATATATCAATGCTGGATAATCCTTTCCAATATCTGGAACATCTTCCAGAATCTCTTCCAGGGGCATATGCATCATCTTTCATGAAATTTTCCTACCCCTAAGGCATCTACCTTAGTTATTGGATGAGTTCACTGCTAGTGCAGGAGCAGCCTCTTCTGTCGGATAGGTAACCAGGACATTCCCATCTGATGATTGCTCTTCAGTATTTCTAACCCATCTTTGAGTGTGATCTTGTCGGATTTCATTAAACTTCTCTTTGCCTTTATCTTTTGATCCTCTATTGCCAACCGGTGGATTTTTTCTTCTACAAAACTTAGCAATATGTCCAACTTCATTGCATGTATAACATGTAACATTGTTCTTTTGAATTGCCTTGCTAAAACCGGTGAAATTGCTTGACCTGCACTGATTAGCCATATGTCCAAATTTTCGACAAGCATAGCATTTTACATTCATTCTGCATTCTTTTATCTTATGACCAATTTTATTGCATTTAGAACATTTACCGGGAGTCGAATCATGGTTCTAATTTGCTTTGTTTCTACATTGCCTAGCCATGTGACCAAATCTATTGCAAACAAAACATATACCATTGAATTTATAAGCATTGAATTTCCTTACTGGTGCCTTATGGTTTTGATCATCATTAACAGTACTAGAACTATGTCCTTGCTCAAATCCAAGTCCATTGGAATCTCCAATCTGCCTCTGTCTCTTTAGTAACTCATCAAGTTGTGTTGAGCTGATCTTGAATTTTTCTTTGTACTCACTTGTAGCAGTTAAATCTGTAGCGTCCTAAAATTGCGACACTTGCAATTTCGACCGTATTTGGGTCTTCACGATGGCGACGCAACATGCAACCTGAATGGAGACCCCGAAACCTGATTATGACACCAAAAACTGCATTTTCTTGCACCCTGGCCTGAACCTCCTTTGCACCCTGCTGTCCCGGGAGGTGGGACCAGAGCGCCCAGCGCCTTGGTCCCCCAGGACCATGGCGCCCAGCGCCCTGGTCCCTGGGTCCTATTTTGGGTCCGGTCTCTTTTGGACTTCGGGTCTTTATGTTTGCAAATTGGAAAATTAACATTTCCTGGTCGGCCTAAGGTCGGGAAAATCAGTCTATCAGCCCTAAATGACAAGTATATAAACTACATTTTCCTCTTTCATTCGATATGATGAAAAAAGCGTGGAAACTATACTCAAGCATTCAAGCATTCAAGCATTCCTTCAAGCAATTGATCATTCTAAGTCTCCATTCAAGGCTAAGTGTTGCATTCAAGACAAGGATTCAACCATTGAAGAGGAGATCACTTACAACACATTACATGCTACAACATACAACATACAACAAACAACAACATCTATACCTTCGCACATAAGGATACAAACATCCTTACAACAAGGTTGCAGGTACGCGGCTGAAATTGAAGATCTGGAATCCTTGTGCAGAGACAAACAGATCCCCCTTCGTTTCGTGGATTTTTCGGAGGACCGTGTGCACGCCAGGTGCCATCGTCCCGTCAACTTTTGCTCAAATTTGCAGGACAGCGCCATCTCGACATTTTACTGCTAATTCTAGGCTTGCAGCTTCATATCATATCCCTATCTCAGTTTATAAGCGAATCTTTATCACTTTCAATGCATTCCTAGTTCAATCTTTCCATCTACATTCTTTACAAAAGAGGGTATCCTTGCTATCACAACCCTTGAAACTCATATAGAATCCAATCTTGCATTGCGTGGGATTGGATCTTGTGGGTTTCAACCCCTCTTTTGAATGTAAAGTCTCTCCTAAGTGAAAACCATCAACCCTAGTGACTCTCCCTTCTCTCTCCTTGGAGTTGGGGAGGGGAGAACGACTAGGGTTCGATTTTTCCGCTTTACATTTTGGTGAACCCGACGTGAACATCCTTTCTGATTATTCATGGTTAGATCTGAAAATTGGATTCCTTGATTACATTTCCATGTTTGATCTTTGGCAAAATTTTAGAGGTTAATTGCATAAAAACCCTAAATTTTCTTTTTAAGTAATTAAACTTGTGAAATGTTTAATTGTTAATGCTTGTTTCAGATCTGCCCTTCTATTACAAATTATCAATTCATATTTGTGCTTTGATTTTGAAAATTAAGTGGTTAAGTGTCAAAACCCTAATTTTTGAAACCCTCTTGATTCAACCTTTGTCCGACAATTTCACTGATCAAAACATCTCCAAATCAGCTGTAACTTTGGATTCCGCAATAAAATCACAATATCTTTCATCCCTGAAAATTTGGAAAAAAGTTGCGAGGACCGTGTGCACTCCGAGCGCCATCGTCCCCGACATTTTTTCCAAAATTTCGGGAGCGAGATCTTACTGTATTTTCCTGCTAAAATCCAGAATTTTGGCTGATTTTATCAATTTTAACACCTTCAAAATTACAGTCAAAGTTGGTCTAGTGATTGCTTGGATTGAGGCTTCTAATCATTCAAAAATTGTTGAAATTGAAATTTGTGTCAAAATTGTGTTTCTTACTGTCCTAAATCTGAAAAGTGTGTTATCATTCATTCGAAATTTCAGTGCTTTATTCAAATTCTTGCAATTTGTGACTTTTGAAATTAAGTGCTTAATTACAACAACTTTGATTTCCGCTTTCAGAATTGAATTTTGCGTGAAATTGAGTCAATTTTCAAATTTCAAAACCTACATTGCTTTTGGTATTCCCTCTAAAATCATAAAATTCAAAATTTCAGTTTCCCTCTCTTTTTTTCAAAATTCAAATTTTGCATTTTTCGACAATCTGGGTAGGGTTCAATTTTGAGATTGCAACTTTAATTTGGCCTATCTACAGATCGTAAAATCACTCAATTTTTTCAGGTTAGCTGTAAAATCATCATAACTTTCATCCCTGCAAATTTCAAAAAAAGTTGCGAGGACCGTGTGCACTCCGAGCGCCACGGTCCTGGACATTTTTTCCGAAATTTCGGGAGACTGTCATGATTGCATTTAACAACTTAAATCTAGAAGATTGGCTGGTTTTACTAAAATTTGCTACCTCTAAAATTCAAAATCTTCTCTCTCTCTTTAGTGCATGAGTTTTACAACAATAAGTCCTACTTACACTATTCCCGTTAGACGAAGCCTTAGAATTAAGTCCTTCCAAGGTTTAATTACTGAGGAGATGGAACCTAATTTGAATGGTCTTTTTAACGAGGACATGGGTAATTCCTCTAATCCTCTTAATGATGAAGAAGCTCTCCATGAGGTTTCTGTAGAACAACTGTCAAAATTGGATAACCAATTTGATGATTTTCGACAATGGATGTCTCAAGAATACCCTGATAGTCAAGCTCTTCCTTTAATTGAGGGTCTAAAATGTATGCTTCAAAGTGATAAGAATGGAATTGATATTTTGCGTGGTATTGCACACATTGTGGATTCAAATGTGATGCCTATGAAAAGTTGTGCCGAAACCTTTGGTTATACACAACCTCTTACTCAAGACAATCATTCTATTCCTTTGACGACTCCTATTGCTAGTATACCTACTTTTACATCAAACATAATGACTACTTCAATACAAGACATTCCTCCTATGATCACCAGTCATGGGGGCAATCCCTCTTCTTCAATTAACCCTCTTCCTTCATTCAATCCAACTTCTTCATTCATTCCTTCAATGAGTGTTCCTATTATATCACCACAAATGAACATGACGCAAGGGGGCAACTCGTTTAATCATTCCATTCCTCCTTGTAGTGTTCCTCCTGTCCAATCATCTCCTATGACTAACTATCATAGTGTCCCACCACCTTACTCTCTACCTTCTTTCAATAACATAACACCTCCATCACAATCTAACACATCTAATATGAACTCTTCGACTGAAGCGACCATTAACAATCTTGCACAAACTGTCTCTTCTTTACAGCAACAAATTGCCTCTATGAATCAATCTAAGTTTAGTGTGCCCACATTTGATGTTGCGAGTCCACTTTCTCTTGACATTGTTCGAGCTATTCCCCCTAAACATGTTGAAATTCCACATTTGGAGCTTTATAATGGTAAGGGTGATCCTCTAACACATGTTAAGACCTTTCAAACAATATGTACTGATTTTGCTTATGACCAAAGGTTGCTTGCAAAATTGTTTACTAGAACATTAAGAGACAAAGCCCTACAATGGTATTGCTCGTTGCCTTCCTATTCTATTACTTCTTTCGAACAACTTGCAAATGCTTTCATTCAACAATTTCAAAACAATATAAGTCCTAAAGTTACTTTGATTGATTTAATGCATTGTAAACAAGGTGTTAAAGAAAAAGTGACTAATTTCATTGGTAGATATAAGCATTTGTATGCTCAAATTTCTTTTCCAGTGCCTGACAATGATATTCAAAGAATCTTTATTTCCAATTTACAAAAAGACATTAGAGAAAAACTCCTGTTTTCTGAGTTTACTTCTTTCCAACAGTTGTGCGCAACTCTTCACAATTATCAACTGACTGTGAGTCAAATGGAACAATCACATCCTATGACTCCAAGTGATAAGGGTGATAGTAGTCAACAACCATTTGGGAAGTTTAAACCGAACAGAGAGTCCATTAAATTCAATGAAAACATCATCAACAACAATGTGAATGCAGCATCATGTGTGTCTCCTATTTCTAAGTTTTTCAAGAAAGAAAGAAAGTTTACTCCTTTGAATGAATCATTGCATAGTATTATGAATAAGTTATTGGAACAAAATGTGCTTACTCTTCCTCCTATAAGGCAAATTGATCCTGCAAAGATTAATTCACCCTATTTTGATAACAAATCTTTTTGTCAATTTCATCGTCAACCTGGGCATGATACTGAAAAATGTTTTGCTTTAAAGGGGAAAATTCAAGATTTGATTGATAATAATACTATCTCTGTTTCTGGTGTGAATGATAAAGGCAATACATCTGTAGCTCCTCCTAACCAAAATCTTCAGATTTTCACTGATCCATTACCTTCTCATACCTCTAATGCTATTGATACTACTGATTCCTCTGTCTCACCTGATGATCCTGTGTCCATGACTCCGAATGTGATTAAATTTGTAGAGCAACAAAAAATCCCTAAAGAACCTTCCATCACATTTGATTCCAGTGAAACTATCATGGCACCTGATGGTCCTTTATATATAGTTGCAAAAGTCAAGAATACACCTTGCCGTGGAGTGCTTATTGATCCTTCTTGTATGGTTAATGTCATTACTGAAGAATTTCTTTTTTCTTTGCAATTGAATCAAGTTATCTATGACAAAATAGATGTGGTTGTGAAACTATTTGATGCATTTTCTTCTCCTGCAATTGGTTCTATTACATTACCTATTGAGGTCCATAAAAAATCCCTTGATGTGAACTTTGCTATTATTCCATCTTCCGAACAATTTCGTGTGAAGCTTGGCTATCCTTGGCTATCTTCCATGAAAGCTATTGCTTCTCCTATTCACAAGTGTTTGAAATTTCTCCATAATGGTGAAGTTGTTACTGTCAATCATAGTCTCTTTAAACCAGCTGAAAGAACCTCTAGTGTTCCTATTGATTATTTTTGGCCTAAACAATTCCAATCTCTTCCTCCGCGAAGTGATCATCTTTTTAAATCTTATCAAAAGTGGAAAAAAGATATGATCCTATCTCTAAGTGAACCTAGAACACCCAAACTTGACATTCCTATCATTCTTGAGAAGGAGGTTCTTCCTTTGAAAGACAAAACTAATGTCTTTCCTCAAGAAGATTCCCAACCCATTCCTATGGATGTGACTATGCCTATATCTAATAAACTTCCTAAGAGTAGACCTATACCTCCTCGTCATGATGGACTTGGTCTCCTTCCTAAACCAAAAATTCCTCCTTTATATGGAGCAGTTCCTCCTCCTTCCTTCTATAGAGAGAAGAGACCTTCTTCTTCTCCTATTGTCCAGCCTAAGAGACCACAACCTAAACACCCAAGTGATAAGGATGAGAACATTCCTCCTCCTCAATCTTCTCCACTTCCTACTAAGACTAGACGAAATCGTTCTGCACGTGAACGCCGGCGAAAGCGTCGTCTTAGAGCTCAAGCAGCTGCTTCTCAAACTTTGCAATCCCCAAAAACACCTTCAACAAGCATTATTCCATTTTCTCCTCAGCCGACGATTGAGCTGAAATCTCCTAAACATAAGATGCATGATGGTCTTGACCCTGTGCGAGTTAAAGATCCTATTTTTATAAATCTTGATGATGATATAGATGAAAATGTTATTCATGATGAACATGTTAATCTTCTTGCTTCTGATAGTGAATATGAACTTGTTGATATTGATAACCATTTATCTAACGAATTTTCTAAAGCACTTATCCTAGCTCCTAGACAAGAACACCGTGGCTTGGGATATGAACATAGCCCTTGTTTGGATCTTGTGATAGCTCCATCTGCTGTGTTGGATGTTCCTCCTCTAGCGTGTTCCCTACCTTCCCAAAACATTGATCAGCAAGATCGGGGGGTAGATGACGTGCTAGACTAGTTTCATTAGCATAGCAGATTCTCTCGCCCTCTCTTTTGTTACTTCTTCTATGTGTTATTCTCATTCTTCTATTTGTTGTCCTTAGTGTTGTCTACTTGAGGACGATGCAAAGCATTGAGATCTCTCTCGATCTCTCTCATGTTGACTCAAAAGACACATGTGTTCCCTTCTTCTAGGTGACCTTCCTTGATTGGGGAATGAAGAACAATTATGCATACATACATATGATATACATGAATTATCATACAGCATACTGACCCCGAGGAAAGTGAAGTCACCTTGTGCTTTGTGTTTTGTGTCTATTATCCTTGGGCTTATCTCACACTTGGGGGCTAAATCCTTGTGATAACGTGCTCCTTTCTCATTTCTTATATGTATCACTACCTTAAAGCAATCACCCCCGACGAGGCGTGTGCGATCGCTTTAACGTAGGGGGGCATACATCCCGTTCATATCTTTTCAAGATACTTGAAAATTTCTTGGCAAATTTAACTTTGTCTTGAAAATTTTTGATATCTTTCTTGCATGACTCATAGTGAGGGAACCTTACTACTGACAGTCATGGTTCTCCCTCGTGATCTTCCCTTTTACTTTGTCAATAGAAGTCGTAAGATCCTTAGTCCACTGGGGGCTTGGTGTATCTTGCCTCCTTGACATGGTGAAAGTCTTTCAATATTGTTTCCTTGTACTTTACCGGAAGTATGAGCGTACGCCTATACTCCCGCTAAAGTGGGGGCTAAATGTAGCGTCCTAAAATTGCGACACTTGCAATTTTGACCGCATTTGGGTCTTCACGATGGCGACGCAACACGCAACCTGAATGGAGACCCCGAAACCTGATTATGACACCAAAAACTGCATTTTCTTGCACCCTGGCCTGAACCTCCTTTGCACCCTGCTGTCCCGGGAGGTGGGACCAGAGCGCCCAGCGCCCTGGTCCCTGGGTCCTATTTTGGGCCCGGTCTCTTTTGGACTTCGGGTCTTTATGTTTGCAAATTGGCAAATTAACATTTCCTGGTCGGCCTAAGGTCGGGAAAATCAGTCTATCAGCCCTAAATGACAAGTATATAAACTACATTTTCCTCTTTCATTCGATATGATGAAAAAAGCGTGGAAACTATACTCAAGCATTCAAGCATTCAAGCATTCCTTCAAGCAATTGATCATTCTAAGTCTCCATTCAAGGCTAAGTGTTGCATTCAAGACAAGGATTCAACCATTGAAGAGGAGATCACTTACAACACATTACATGCTACAACATACAACATACAACAAACAACAACATCTATACCTTCGCACATAAGGATACAAACATCCTTACAACAAGGTTGCAGGTACGCGGCTGAAATTGAAGATCTGGAATCCTTGTGCAGAGACGAACAGATCCCCCTTCGTTTCGCAGATTTTTCGGAGGACCGTGTGCATGCCGGGCGCCATCGTCCCGTCAACTTTTGCTCAAATTTGCAGGACAGTGCCATCTCGACATTTTACTGCTAATTCCAGGTCCGCAGCTTCATATCATATCCCTATCTCAGTTTATAAGTGAATCTTTATCACTTTCAATGCATTCCTAGTTCAATCTTTCCATCTACATTCTTTACAAAAGAGGGTATCCTTGCTATCACAACCCTTGAAACTCATATAGAATCCAACCTTGCATTGCGTGGGATTGGATCTTGTGGGTTTCAACCCCTCTTTTGAATGTAAATTCTCTCCTAAGTGAAAACCATCAACCCTAGTGACTCTCCCTTCTCTCTCCTTGGAGTTGGGGAGGGGAGAACGACTAGGGTTCGATTTTTCCGCTTTACAAAATCATCTCTTGGTATTGGCATTTTTCTCTCAAGCTCTTTCTCATTTCTCTGGGATTGTACCAAATCATTCCTCAATATCTCATTTTCATGAGTCAACCTACCACATTCTTCAAATTTGTTCTTCAAGGATACAACAAGATTTTTTTCCTTTTTCTTTTTGTCCTCAATCTCCTTAGACACCCTAATAGTCATAGCTTGCATTTCATTCTTCATAACCATGTTCTTCTAACTCAATTTCTGACATTGTTCCTTAAGTGCATTTTTTTCTTCATCATCTTGATTTTGCAAAAGTTCCTTTCTCTTAGCTTGAATAAATGATAGTCTCTCTTGTAGGACAAGAATAAATTCTTTAGCAGAATTCAACTCATCTTGTAGCTTTAAGTTCTTCAATCTTTCAACATCACAATCTTCAAGTGTCATCTCAAGCTGCTTCTACAAAGTCATATTCAATGATTTCGATTTCAGGATCTTCCTCAAGCTGTTAAACTTCCTCTGAGGTACAAGGATCTAATACCAATTGTTGGAAACCAATAACACTGAGAGAGGGGGAATTAGTGTTATACCAGAATAGTAGATTTTAACCTTAACAAAATATTCATACACCAATTGGTATACCGGTATAAACAAAATTGAAAGAAGTAATGCAACCAATAAGCCAAACACATAAATGAGAAACATAACACACAGATTTATACGTGAAAACCCTCAAAGAGGAAAAACCACGGTGGAATTTGTGACCCACAATATCAATTCACTGGCCATATGAAGAGATATTATAATAAATGATGGGCCTGCACTTGCAGGAAGGCTTACAACCTAGAGCACGTTATTCATCACAATAGGAGCCTCACTGACTATATAACAATCCATATAACAATCCATATAACAATCCAAAGAAGTGTGAACTACTTAATATAGCATCTCCTATGCCAGAATACAGTTTTGATTTAAGCTCTGTATGTTCCAGTTAAAACCCTAAACCTCACTACCGGAATAACCCTTACAATGAATTCCTCACATACATAGTCTCTCTGATATATTTCACATTACATCACATCCATATATTCATCCTATCATTCTTATCCTTTTTGCAAAATGATCTAATCAATCTCCCCTATATGCCCTATACAAATTTGCATGCCTTATGTCGGCTTACAATATCATATTACATGTCGGCCATATAAATGAATAAGCATTAAAACAATTTGTTGATGCTGGATCCAAGATGTGTCGGCCTCTAATACCGATGACCTTTTCTATACCAAGTTGGCCTGTATTGTCGGTGACCAAAGAAATCTTCTATCTTATCAGTGTCGGTGTCAGTGTCGGTGCCAGTGCCAATGTAGAGTCTGTGAAGTGTCTGTCGGTACACCATATGAAGTCGGAACCCAAAATAATGTTTCCATTAATTACAACATAATGAAACCTAACCAATAGAGTGTGAATTTCCAACTGGTCACACATTCATGTGGAACCCATCATGTAATCGTTTAGATATTGTCACGCAATCGATCAAATTCTTTTACGCATTCGTTAGCTGGTTTATACTTTCTATTTTTCTATTTTTTCTCATTATCTGCACTTTGTTTTGTCTGGATTTTGTAATCAATTTGTTAAATCTGAATATGGTTTATACTTATTACATGCTTCAATTATGACATCTTATGGAACATAAGGTACAATTCAAAATTTCAAGTGCCAGGAGGATGAAGTAACAAAGAAGACAAGTCGGATGCTATCAGCAAATCCTAAAGGCATAAAAGAAGATACAAGATCTAAAGGACCAACCAGCCATTGACAAATACAACAACCTAGTTCTCTCATATAGAGTAAAATACGCTTTTACTAACATAAAGTGGATGATGAGAGATCTTGCTAGGGCATCACAATCTATTTTGCAGGTTCCAGATCATAATTAGCCTTTTTATTTTTATTTTTGTTTGGTATGTCTGTGTATCACACATTTGCCTAGATAGGATCACGCACTCGTTCTATCATAATCACACAATCGTTCTATCAAAATTATGCAATCGCTTTGTCAAAATTATGCAATCGATCATACAGAATCATGCAATCGCTCAGGTATCATTACACATTCATCTTTTTTAATTGTTAATCTTGAATTTTCTGTGGATTTTCTTGGGTTACTGATTATATGTTTGCAACATGTGGTGAATTTACAGAGAGGATTGGATTATTACTGAATCATAAACACTCATTCTATCACACTTCAGTTTTGGGCTTAAAATAAACCTGGTTAAAATGGACATGCATGTTATCACACTTCAGTTTTGGGCTTAAAATAAACCTGGTTAAAATTGACATGCATGCTTTCACTTTTCAATTTGGTGTTTTAAAATCGACATGCACATGCGTATCTCACACCTAAATTTGGGTTTTAAAATGAACGTGAATCAGGCTTATCAATAAAATAACTCACACTTCATTTTATTTAAGAGAAAGAACATTTTTATCATGTTTGGGGTGGACCTACTGTTGCATCAACTACCTTTCCACCCACCTTCGGGGTCTTGGGAGAAAGGGAGAAGGTGATAACAACACCCAACTTTTTCATTTTAGTAGTGATGGGTATCTTTGACTAGGGATTTCATCATCTCATAGAGGTACTTCGAATTGGGATGTGTTGAGGATATCATCTCTCCCAGCGTACTCTTAAGCGGGTTTTTCGACCTGCTATATAAATATACTGGTCAGGCGGCTAGAGTGTTGAGTGAGTTCGACATATATAGGGGCCTTCCTTGCACCCATAAGCTCAGCTAAAGTCTTAAGTGGCTTGCTCTAAGAATCCATCGTTGGATCGGGACCCCTCAAAATTTTATAGTAAGAACCAACGTAGTAGCCCAAATCCTACATTCAGTGATTCCGAGAGTGTTGATCATACCCCATAGATACCCCTCATGTGATGCAGAGTGCTACAACGCTAAGCTTGGTTAGCCCAAACAAACACTGTGATACTCAATAAGAAATCTAGACTATTCTTCTTTGATGAATAAAAGAAAGTGCTATGTTCATTAAAGTCATCACAAATTGAGTTCTTAACCAATAAGAATAATAATCCACCAGTTCGACACAAATCTGAATTTTAACATGTTCAAATGCTAGTTAACTCCAGAAAGATATTTGTCAAAACTCTATTTTTTCTGAGTTCTATAGTTCTCTAAAAATGTTTTACTGTTGAACTTTTGAGTTTTAAAATCTTACTGGTTTTCCAACTACACATACACAGATTGTGGTTTATTCTCAAGTGCACTTGTTTTGTTTCTTTCCTTCCCTGTTCTGTTCGTAACATAAATCTGATGGCATCAAACTTCAACAAAACTTGTTTATACACAGGAATACCAACCCCTAGTTGATCAGGTTAGTTTAGGCTTCAACTGGGTTTTTTCAAGTTTTGGAACCCGATGCCAATGCAAAGTTTCAATTTTGTGCCATAAACAGGGGTTTCAATTCAAACAGTCTTTCTGGCTCGAACTTTCGATTATGGTGGTTAAGTATTGTTTCCCAACATTTCCTGCATGTCTCACATTCCAAAATCATGATCTTCAGAATTTGCTTACTGCATATTCAACTTGAATGATAAACATAATGACACCCCTCCAAACTGGTATCGAACAATTTTAAACTGCTACGGGTTTGAGTTAATACAATCATTTATCGTACGGTTAGGGCACGATGTAACAATGTTATTTGTTAACAAAGGCGATGAACCAGATGAACAGTGTTATTTGGTTTAACTCAGTTTAAACATAGTCTTTGAAGCATTTAACATTCAACAATCCCGAGCATTAAAAATCTTAAAGCATTTTGCCCTAAACTGTTTATTCTGCATTCTTATTCCCGCGGAGGAAAACCCGTTTGAATTTGAGTTTGCATAGCGATGTGAATATATACAGTTTTCGCTAACAGTTTAACCGAACTTTGAGTGTAGAAATTACAATCTAAACAGATCGATGCAGTTGTATGCTTAATCCACTGTGTTTACCGTAGAGAATGCATTCATCGTGTAATACTGCACTCTAAACCGAAATGAAAATAGAGTTTTTCAATTAATGAAGCTAGGTATACAAATTGCTTACAGTTTTGAATGTGAACTGTTAAAATGCCTTTACACCCCGATTTGCACCTGTTTCATATCTCATTGTTTCTAACCTTGTTTCGAACACATCAACCGAACTGCAACAAAGATCATGCACAGGAGACGTCCTCGCAACTGCTGATTTAGTTTTATTTCTTTTGCTTCGCAGACCTTCGTTCGTTCCAACCACTAGTTGGACGCACTGTTATATACAGCAACAGACACCCAACCGGTGTAAACCAGTTGGGGTCATTGAAACAACCGAACCAACAAAGATGGAAACAAAAAAACTCCGCTAAACAGAGCATTAACAAAAAATAACAAAACAGAACTAAAGTCCAATGGACTAAGAGCGACTGGTTTATAGAAATACCAAAAACTCTTGACCATACACGAAATGGACTAAGTCATTTATTCCGTTTATTACAACAAAACCAAAATCCTTGTGGACTAAGACTCCACAGCTTATAAGCATGCTGTAGGTAGTCATGACCACACAATAGGAATAAACATGAGAGAGGATCGTAAATGAGAGATGATCGTAAATGATCAAACTCAAATGATTACAACCAATGAAAACAGAATTATCCAATTACCACAGGTGCCCTGCACCATCATGTACCTTGCATTATGAGACAAAAATCCCTCAATGATAAGATGAAAGATCCCCGATGGATCCCTTCGCTGATTTGTTGTAGTTTTTAAATTATTTTAATTGAATTTCCTGTTTATTACTATAATCTTCCAGAAATAGATAGAAGTTGCAAAAGGTTGAATTCTTTTTATGTTTTGATAGTTTTTCAACAAGTAATAATTGAAGAAGAAGTACATGAAAAGAGTACTGGAAATAAATGTTCATACACAGCCAAATTAGAATCATACCAAGCAGATTTCCGATTATTTAAATCAAATAATTATCCAGATAGTGATTCCAAACAATTCCAAGAAGATTACAATAAGCAATGAGTCCAACCTGGATGAAGATTGAATACTGTAATCAAGAAGGAGGCTATGGAAAATGCCCAAATCTCTTACATAGCTCCACGTGGGAAGGAAAACAACTGCAAAGTACGACTGCATGGTTGTTAGGTGATGCCAAGCTGGAAACCCCAATCTCCATACTGAACCCTAACTCTGTCCACTAAATCCTCCAAAAAAGATGTCGTACCAACTCTAAGGCACTGAAAATTGAATGCAAGAACCAAATAACCATTGTGCTGGGGGCTACGTCTCAGACGGGCAAGACCATGGGGTTTTCATCTCAGATGCTGGATCACCCTCCAGAGCAAATTCTCAAATCAAAGATGAAATGTGTAAAAGATGGATGATAATTAGGTTACCATCTCCTTATAACTCCTCCCCTTTAGCTTGAACCCTAAAAGTGTATGAAAAGTGTGCTTAGGCTTATAAAGTCTTATTTCTCATTTTTAGTCGCCAAGTATAGAGAAAATGCCACTTTTTAAATATAAAAGAATTCTGTTCATCAAAAGGGTCCCTGACAAATGGGAAACATTTAGAAAAGTTCAAGACCTTTACAATGAGCTATAACACATGAGCATATGCATCTAGATGAAGCCAAAAACCCCTTATTACTCCAAAATGAGTATAAACATAGCCTTATTTAATTAATTAAATGCTAACTTAGGAAATATTTAAATATATTAAAAATATAACCCAAATAGCTGCAGAAGGCTCAAATGACTCCAAAAGCTAGAAACGAAACCTGCCACCTGTCTATAACTGAAGTCAGAAATCATGGATCCACTGGCAATCTTATCCCTTTAATCTAGGGATGCTCCTAGAAACTAGGAAACATACCCAAATCTTTTGAAACTGAAACCAAGGAATAGTCTCATGGAAACCCAACCCTGGATACTATCATAACCTCCTAAATAGTAGGAATAGCCTCCACAAATGTAGGAACTGCCTCCTAAAATTAAGGAATTGCTCCAAACTAGTCTACTACTGCTAGAACACCAAATCCCAAACACTGAATATCCTCACTGAGTCTCTATCCACCACTGTTAGCCTACAAGACCCCAATAAGATGACTCACATGTCTTTGCTAGACAAAGCTAAAGAGAGGACATGACATAAGATCTTCGGATCTTCGGGGTAAGAGAGACTGGCATGCCCAAGAAGTGTGTGTCGTGGAGTGGAGCCAATGAATCTCTATCTGTTCATCTTATTTTGGTATTTTGTTGCGGGGGCCTCATTGAATGGTGTCCACTTTCTAGCCTCATTGAATGGTGTCCGCTTTCTAGCCTAAGATTTTATTTTGTTGCGGGGGCCTCATTGAATTCTCAAAGTTGGTCAGAACACAATTCAGTTAGGTATACCTATCTTCAAACAATTGTTCTCAGATTTGGAAAATAAAAAACTTGTCGTACACACAGAATTACTGGAAACGAAGTTCATCTTGAAACATGAGACAGGCCTACAAACTCAAAATTTTACATACTAGTGACCATAGGCAGTCCTTGCATAGTCTTCATTTGCGTCCTCATTATCGTCCTTATTTACATCCTTATTATCGCCCTTAGAAGTTGCATAGTCCTCATTTACGTCCTTATTACCACCCTTAGAAGTTTCATAAGCCCTCATTTACGTCCTTAGAAGTTGCATAGTCCTTATTTATGTCCTTATTATTGTCTGATTATACACCCTTAGATTTGGTCCTTATTAGATTTCATATACATCTATCTTAGTCTATCATCATTTGCATAATCATCCTAGAAAGTCATGGCATGCATCTTAATGGGTCTCCCAGGTGATGGTTTGCTCCCCTTCGAGCAACCTAATCTAGTGCCAAACGATGGTCAATGAGAAATCATTGATGGTTTAGGTAACTTGGTCTGGCAATTAAAGAGAAACACACCTCATTATATAGGAGTTGAGTACAAGCTAACTAGAGAGTATACAATTACCCATAGAATTGATAGAGAAATTGCTGCAAAATTTCGAAGAGAAGAGCTTGAAAAACTTCCGTTGCAAAAATCTCAAAATACTCAACAAGTCTCATGTCCAAATCCTCAATAGAGAGTCTGGTCTAGTGTTTCATATTCCATATTTAGGTCTAGAGTCTTAGATTATTGTCATCTTGCAATAGGTTCTAAACCATCCTCATATAGAAGTCTTAAATGCCCGTCACAAGGTCACAAAAGGCAAAAAGTAAGATGGACCCAAACAGCGACCTGTCAGTAAATCCAACTTGGAACATGGACATATCAAGTAGTCAATAGTCAAATCCTCAGGCAATGCCCACAATACATGAGCTACAATAAAATTTAACACGTGGAGAGATTGAATCAACTGAACATGACCCACATGTCCTTATGATCTTAGACGCTCTTATACATAATCATAGGGAAAAATATCTCTCATTGTTATTACAAAATGGGGCCAAATTACCTAAAGATTTTGATATCACAACAATCTTACCACTAGGAAATACTTTAGGTCCAAATAGCAATCAAATACCACATATGACACAAACGTGAGTGATGACCTCAAGTTTTCCTCAGAATGCACCAACATCATCTATACATACAAATATCATTTTAAACGTGACTTCTCAATCAAGTGCATCATCCTCAACAATAAACGTTAGCACACCAACACAGGCTATCCTAGCCTCTCACACAATACCGATAATTTCAAGTCTCTTAGTACCTATTCAAAGACAAGTTCCTCATACAACAAGTGCGACTCTGTTAGATAGTTCAGATAACCAGAAGACAACTAAGAGGGGGGGGGGGGTGAATCAGTTGTCTCAGATTACAGGAACATCCAACAATTAAAACCTTAATACAAGAACCCAAAACAATAATATTGGAATAGCAGTTAATCACTTAAGCATAAACAATAATCACAGAATAAAAGCCATCTACACAACACCAAGATTTGTACATGGGAAACCCAGTAAAGGGAAAAACCACAGTGGGAAGCCTACCCATAGTTAGATAATACTTCTGCAGTAAGTATGTGAATTACAATGAAGGGGACTATACTTGCAGGAAGTCCAACAGCCTAGAGCACATTGCTCATCACAAAAGGAGCCTCAATGACTACATATAAATCCAAACTACAATCCGGAGAAGTGTAGAGCTGCAAAAGATAGCATCTCCCATGCCTGAGTACGGTTTCGGTTAAGCTCGATACCGGAGGACTAAATCCTCTTACATAAACCCAATTCGATCTCTAATGATTGATCAATTCATCCACCTAAATGATATTACATTATTCGCACATTACATTCCATGACCTCTGACATTAACCATGACGATCTACAATGAGATCTTACATCTATTTATACAAACCCTCAACCATAAACAATCAGGTCAGCCACCAGACAATAAACTGATTGCATAATTACAAACCATGTCGGTCTTAGACCAAACAAGTAATATCAACACATAAGACATCCCAGAAATACATCAATAGGTCCTATCCACACGTTACATTAAAGTCAGCCCATAACCTAGATCAACTGGGACTAAGTATAGGTCCACACGCTTCAGCAATTATCTCCAACCTCCAAGTCTCGAACATGATCACTAACAACATCCAGAAACTCCATCAGAAGCTACACCAACACCACTTATGAAATTCATCAAAGATCTCCACTAAAAGCTCTGCCGGTGAAACCCTCATCGAAACCACAAACTAATCTTCTAAGCAAGCAGAATAGCATCCAATCACCAGACCAAAACCAATTGACCAAATATGAGTATAAGTATCATGATCAAGCCAATTCCATCACCAGATTATACCGAAGCCTGCCAGAACATACCAGATCCAAGTTAACCAAAAACCACTCAACCTCTTAGGACCAAAAGGGTGTCGTTAAAGTATCCAAACAACTAGTGTTGACATCAATGACAAAACATCAATGCAACACATAATCAATTCCACCAAATGTCCAACAATCTCCCCCTTTGGCATTGATGACAACACTAGATGTGAAAAACACTAAGTACCAAGAAATGCCAAACAACTCTCCCCCTGTGGAAGACAGTCAACAATCACCTACATATAGCTCTGAATATATATCCCTTTTACTTTTCATATCTCTCCCCCTTTGAAATTTATAATTTTCTTTCTTTATCTTTTTCACATCAATATCTCTCCCCCTTTGACATCAATGCCAAAAATTTGACAGAAATATCAAAGCAAAAACATAAGCATCTGAATCACAAAGCTAACTACTCCCCCTGATAAGTAACATCCCACATCAGTGTTGAAATGAATAGTATCTTAGATAATGCATGTCGAACTGATGCCAAACCACATCAATTGAGTCTCTATTGGAGGGACATAAACTCCCAATTTGTCTCTCAAGTACTCAAATAATTCCTTGGATAAAGGTTTAGTGAAAATATCTACAATCTGTTCTTTAGTGTTTACATAAACCAGTCTAACTTCATGTTCTTCCACTTTCTCCTTCAAAAACTTATACTTGTTAGATATGTGCTTTGACTTAGAATGAATTACCAGATTCTTTGATATATCAATAGCAGCAAAGTTATCACAGTGAATAACTACTGGTGCATCACAATCCACCTTTATATCCTTCAACATTTGCTTCATCCATAAAACTTGTGTACAGTTAGTAGCAACAACAACATACTCAGCTTCAACAGTAGATAAAGAAGTACATGACTATTTCTTGTTGATCCATGAAACCAACTTCTTTCCAAGAAAGAAAGCTCCACCGGATGTACTTTTCCGGTCATCAACATCTCCAGCCGAATCAGCATCTATATATGTACATAAAGTAAGGTTATCATCCTTAGGGTACCATACGCCATATTCTGATATATCTTGCAAGTATCTAAAAATCCTTTTCACCATCATCTCATGATTTTCTCTAGGATCACTCTAAAATCTTGAAACAATACAAACAACATTCATAATGTTGGGCCTAGCCTGAGTCAAATAGAGAAGACCTCCAATCATAGATTTATATCTTGTAGGATTTACTGGTGTAGAAACATGTTTTCTTGTCAATTTCTCACTTGTAACCATAGGTGTACTTACCAGTTTAGAATCTCCCACACTAAATTTCTTCAATAATTAATTAGCATATTTAATTTGATAGATGAAAATACCTTTGTCACTCTGAGTAATCTGCAAACCTAAGAAAAAATTCATCTCACCAATCATAGACATCTCAAATTCTTTCTCCATATTCTTAGAAAATTATATGCATAACTTATCTTCACCTCCAAAAATAATGTCATCAACAAATACTTCAACAATCAGTATATCATCATCAGTGATTTTATAATATAAATTACTGTCAACACTACCCTTAGTAAAACCAAGCTTAAAAAGATATTTATCCAACCTAGCATACCAAGCTCTAGGTCCTTGTTTTAATCCATATAAAGTTTTCCTTAACCTACAAACCATATTTGTATCATCTGATAGTGAAAAACCATTAGGTTGCTCAATATAAACTTCTTCATCAAGATCCCCATTTAAAAATGCACATTTAACATCCATTTGATAAACCTTGTAGTTTTTATAGGCAACATAAGCAATAAATAATCTCACATCTTCAATCCTAGATACAGGTGCAAAAGTCTCTCCATAATCAATTCCTTCCTTCTGAGAATATCCTTTACAAAACAATTTAGCCTTATTCCTTATAACTTGACCATCCTCATTCAATTTATTCCTAAAAAACTCATTTAGTTCCAATAACATTTTTATTATTAGGCCGGAGAACCAAAGTCCATGTGTTATTTTTCTCAATCTAATCTAATTCTTCTTCCATAGCTTTTAACCAATGTTCATCTTTACATGCTTCAATTACTGATACCGTTTCAACTCATTAAATTAAACATACCTGATTAGTTTCTAGTCTTCTTCTTGTCATCACTCCATTGCTCTTATCCCTAATGATTTGATCTTTAGAATGATTCAATCTGACATAACTAGTAGTCTTCTGACTCTTTGTTCCTTTTCCCTGTTCTTCAGTTACTGTAGAATTATTTGATGTTGCTGAAGTAACTAGTTCAACTCTTTGTTCTAGTAAAGGTGCTACCGATTCAGATATAATCATTTCCACTGCCGGTTCCTTCTCATAAACTCTGATTTGACTTCTGTTCAGCTCATCTACTTTGACATTAGCACTCTCCATAATTCTCTACAATCTCTTGTTATAACATCTATATGATTTTCTTTCATTAGAATAACCAATAAATATGCCTTCATCACATCTAGGATCAAATTTCCAAATAGTATCATCTCTCCTGATATAACATTTACTACCAAAAATTCTAAAATACTTAACTGTAGGTGTATTGCCAAATCATAATTCATAAGGTGTCTTGCCGGTTTCTCCTTTGATATGTACTTTGTTGAATGTATAAACCATTGTACTCACTGCTTCTCTCTAGTAGATATGAGGTAGATTAGCTTCCATCATCATTGTTCTAGCAGCATACAAGATAGTTACGTTTTTCCTTTCCACAACTCCATTCTGCTGATGTGTTTGGGAGCAGAAAATTGTCTTCTTATACCATGCTTGTCACAAAAGTTATTAAACTCACTGGATGTGAATTATCCACCATGATCTGATCTCAAACATTTAATCTTCAATCATGTCTCAGTTTCCACTTTAGCCTTAAAAAATTTAAACTTTTCAAATGCTTCAGATTTTTCTCTCAAAAAAGTAACCCACATCATTCTAGAATAATCATCAATGATTCGCACGAAATATCTATTACCATGAAAACTTTTAACTCTAGAAAGGCCACACAAATCAATATGAATAAGATCAAGAACATCATTTGATTTATCATGTATACTCCTACAAGAGGTTTTGACATGTTTACCCATTTGACATTCCTTACATACTGGATTATAGGGCTTCATAATCTTAGGTATATCGTTAACTTCCTTAGTTGAATTAATCTTCACAATGCAATCAAAATTCACATGACATAGCCTTTTATGCCATAGCCAACTCTCATCAATCTTTGTATTCAAACATGTCTTCTCACCGAAGTTTAAATGAAATATATTACCTTTTGTCTGTGTACCGGTTGCAATCTCCAAGCCAAAACTGTTAATGATTTGCATTTTCCATCTTTGAATTGTAGTTGAAATCCCTTATCTACCAATTGTCCTACACTTAAAACATTATGCTTCAAACCTTCAACATAATAAGCATTGTTAGTATTTTTCTTACCATCCAATGATATAGTTCCTTTTCCTTTGATCATACATGCCTTGTCATTTCCAAATCTAACTAGTCCACCATCAAATTCTTGCAAAGATAGAAACTTCCCTTTATCTCCAGTCATATGATGTGAACAACTAGTGTTAATTACCCATTCATCTTTGCCCTCAATTTTAGCAGCAAGTGTCTTTTCTTCAGGCACATTCTCTTCCAGTGTCGGATTATCTTCCTTGATATCCATGAACACCCATTCCTTCCCCTTGTCAGATCCACTAGCAGAGTCTTATATCAGTTCATCGTCTGAATCAGTAATGCCTTCCTCATCCACTATGTAGCATTATTTGTCTTTGTTTTTCTTGTATTTATACTTGTTTTGATATCCAGGATTAGGCTTAAATGATCTTTTAACTCTTTCTTCAAATCTTGAATTCCTTTCAGGACATCTAGATGCAAAATGACCAATCTTATTACATGCAAAATATTTAAAAGGTGCTTTTCCTTCATACTTACTTCCTACTAGTCCTTTCAGTACTCTTCTAGCAAATAGTGCTTCAAGTTGCTCAAACTCATCATCTTCTATCTTCATATCTTCTAACTCCTTTGAATATAAAGCTTTCCAGTCTTGCTTACCGGTTGCAGATGTAGATGCATGAAAAGAAGGTTTAGTCTTCATAGCTCCAAAAGGTCCAAATTTCTCAAGCTCAAAAGCAGATAGTTTCCCAACTAAAGTGTCTTTGTTGATAGATGTATTAGCCATTGTTCTTAGCTCATTAATAGCAGTAGCCTTCATTTTGTAAGCCAGTGGTAGGGATCTCAGGACTTTAGAAACAATTTCATCTTCGCTCAAAGTTACACCACAACATTGAATTCCCATAACAATCTCATTTACCCTTTCCATGAATGCAATGATCCTTTCATCTTTTTCCATCTTTAGGTTTTCATATCTCGCCCTGTAACCATCAAGTTTAGCAATTTTCATTGTAGGGTCACCTTAATTAAGAGTCTCTAACTTATCCCATATAGCCTGTCCAGATGATTTGTCTGTTAATCCCATTATTTGTTGATCAGAAAGTGCACACAAGAGGGATTCTCTTTCTCTACAATCATTCTCAAGCTCCTTGTCTAGGTTTGTCGGAGGAGGATTGCTAGATCCTAGATTAAAGGGTGGACATCATTCTGTGTGATCTCCCAAATCTCCTTGCCAAGTCATCTCAGATGATTCTCCAACCGAATCTTCCATATTATGTAATTTGTTCCATCAAGCCTCAGAATATCCCTTTGAAAGACAGCTCCAGAAGAACTAGATGAACTTGAACTGTTAGTCACCATAGGATCTTCCTCAAGTGGTTAAGCTTTCTGCAAAGAGGACCAAAGCTCTGATACCAATTTTTAGACAATTCAGATAATCGGAAGACAACTGAGAGGGGGGGTTAATCAGTTGTCTCAAATTACAGGAACATTCAACAATTAAAACCTTAATATCGGAACCCAAAACAATAATACTAGAATAACAGTTAATCAATGAAGCATAAACAATAATCACAGAATCAAAGCCATCTACACAACACCAAGATTGCTTAATTACACTCCTATAGAATGAGCATGTCTAGTAGTGATCTTCGCATCTCAAAAACTTAGATATTATATGTTGAGTCACAAAGTCCAACTCATCGCACGTTTTGATCTACTCAAATATTTTTTAAGAAGAGCAACATTGATTGGAAAATTGGCTAAGTGGGTCATTATTTTAAGTGAGTTTGATATAGAATATGTGGACAGAAAGGTAATCAAAGGGATTATAGTATATCAATTAGTAGAGGCTCCCTTGCAAGACAACCACCCGCTACTAATAGACTTTCTTGATGAATCTGTGTTTACATCGACAACATCCACCATGTGGAAATTGTACTTTGACAAATCCTATACAAATCATGAAGCTGGAGTTGGGATTCTTTTCATCACCCGTTAAGGTGATTCTATCCCTAAGTCATTCAGAATAAATTTTCCCTGTATGAACAATATTGCTGAATATGAAGCTCTCATCATAGGACTTTATACCGATGTACAGTGGAGGATAAAAGAATTACAAGTCTTCAGTGATTCACAACTGATTGTAAATCAAGTCAATGATGACTATAACACAAAAGATGATAAATTACTACCTTATAAACAAATGGTAGAAGCTTACAAAGAACATTTTAGTAACATCACTTTTGAACAGATTCCAAGGATACAGAACAAGGCAGTCGACGCCCTGGCTACAATAGGGTCTCTACTAAATATGCCTAATAATGAAACTCAGTTTGAGTTTATTGTAGAATAATTGATGATATTGGCATATGAGATTATCTCATTAGAATATGTATGTGTAGTTGTGGGTCCGAAATCCTAGTGGTATAATGAGATATACGCATACTTACATACTCAATATATGTCTCTTGATTTGTCTAGAAATCAAAAGAAAACTCTTATTCATCAGGCATCCAAACACACTATTATTGCTGACACATTGTATAGAAAGGGCTTTGATGGAACCTTTCTCCAATGTCTTGATGAAGAAGAAGCACAACTTTCCCTAAAGGAGGTACATGATGGAATTTTTGGGGCGCATCAAAGTGGCCCACCACTATCAAAGAAATTGTTAAGAACTGGATACTATTGGCCAACCATGGAAAAGGATGCCAATAAATATGTACAAAAATGTCAACAATGTCAAATGCACGGAGACCTCAGTCATGCACCGACATAGGATCTTCAACCTATTACATCACCATGACCATTTTCACAATGGGGATTAGATCTAGTTGGTAAAGTTAACCCTACTTCTTCCAATGGGCACAAATTCATCTTAACGACTACTGAATATTTTACTAAATGACTAGAGGCAATCCCCCTTACATACACCACTTGTAAGCAAATAGAAAAATTCATGTTTAATTACATTATCTACCAGTACAGGATTCCAATGTGTATAGTGACAGATAATGGGCATCCATTCAAAAATCAAGAAATGAGAGAGTTGTGTGACAAATTTTAAATACAACAGAGATTTGCAACACCATATTATCTGCAAAGCAATGGACAAGTAGAGGCAACAAACAAGACAATATTAAAGATCCTCAAGAAAGTTGTTACTGACACTAGACGTGATGGTATGATGAAAGAATAAGGATTTGGTCAACTACTGAGAGGGGAGGGGGTGAATCAGTAGATAGAAAAACTGATATAAACTTTCACCAATCTCAAAATCAACCTCTCAAAGTAAACTTAGAACTGACAAGTTAAACCACTAAACTATAAATGCAGTATAACTATCAAGTTTAACCGGTTGATTGTTATAGCAGATTAATAGTAAACAACTGTAAACTTACAAACATCTAAATACTTTACTGACATAAGTAAAACCTCATTTCATATTGTTGTTAGTTATCATAACATATCAAAGTGAATCAAGTAGTTAAGCAAATCAACCATAGTAAACATAACCACAAAAAACATTCACCACATGACACAATATTTTTGACGTGGAAACCCAAATGGGAAAAACCACAGTGAGATGAGACTCACAAGTTAACTATCTAAACTCTTTTGAAGTTCGCCCTATTAGAAGCCAAGCCTGTTAAAGCTTTACAAAAAGTCTTGTTAAGAACAGATCCTGTTAGGGACCACCTAGTTAAGGGATTGACTATAATTCCCTATTAAAAGAAATACCCTATGAGGAGTAACCTCGGTAGAGGATTTGAAATCCAAGCTAATGGACCACCTGGTTAGAGGATTTGAATAACACTAAGCTTATTAGAGCTTACTCGGTTAGGGGATTTTACTGTTGTAATTGTTAGAAAACAACAAGAGTTTTTTGATCTATTTGAATAGCACTACACTTGCTTGTTTAAATCCTTTTCATGCTCCTATATGCCTTTACACAAACTGCAGATACATCATCAGGTTTAGCAACCACACACTCAACTAGAAATTTTCCAACTCTGAAACAAAACAACTCATCGACCTTATAAACAAATCAATAGGTCGGTACCACAACAAAAACCTAATTCTCTCATAGAGATTACAAACAAATCGGTTCAAGTATGACCGTTGGATTACATAACAATCTCTGCACATCATTCAAGATAGCCTTGACCGCTCCTTGATCACCGCTTCATCGAACTTAGTAACTCATCACGCATTTTGCATTACATGCAATATACTTTCTCATTCCCAAGATAAAAATCATTATCTCAATGCACCAAAAACACTTTGAAACTCTTCTCATACAATATGCATACGTTTCATAATCATTACCGCTCATCATGAGATCATAAACCAATATAACACACTTCATCTGTTAGGATTTATCAAATCAAAAGGTAGGGTTTACCGGTTCAACTCTCCATTACTTAGCAATACCGGTTCACTTGACAAACTCACCTATCGATTACAGTTCCCTTCACTAGCTCTTCATACCGGTTACAAAACAATACTATAACAACATCATTACCGGTTAATTGACATCAATGACAACATAACATTTCATTAATGTAATCTTCATGCAAATGCCAACAATCTTCCCCTTTGGCATTGATGGCAATACAAATATCAATACCATTGATTGCTATGATTGTGAATAGGAATCCTGGTTTACATTTTACCATGTACTCTCCTTATCTTCAGCTAGTAGCTGGCTGTAGATCTTCTTTCTGTCAATCATACAATTCTTCTCTCCATAATCATATATTTCTTCTCTCCCTTTGACAACAATGCCAAAGTGAAAGTAAAACATGAAATGTAAAACTTCATTGTTCAGCATCAACAACCTACACCTTGATGCTCCCCATGTGGAATAACTCCACTTCTTCATCAATCCTGCAATAAAATTATGCAAGTAGCTTCAGGACTGATGTACTCTACATCATTCTCAATTCACCTCATGAAGGGGTACAACTCCTAACTGACTTCTAAGATACTCGAAAGTATTCTTAGGCAGAGGTTTAGTAAAGATATCTGCAAGCTTTTTCTTGGTAGAAACATGCTCCAAGATCACATATTTACTCTGCACTTTTTCCCTCAAGAAATGATACTTCAATTCAATATGCTTGGTTCGTGCGTGCAAAACAGGGTTCTTGGAAATATTTATGGCACTGGTATTGTCACATAAGATCTTTACATGTTCTGTAAACTTCATCTTGAAACTTTCTAGAATGTGCCTCGTCCATATAGTTTGGGTACAACTCATATAAGCTGCAACATACTCAGCTTTAGCAGTAGACTGTGATATACAACTTTGCTTCTTGCTAATCCATGCAACAAGTCTTCCTCCAAGAAAGAATGCTCCACTAGTTGTTCTTTTCCTATCATCAACATTACCTACCCAGTCTACATCTGTATACACCTTCAAGTCAAAGTTACCTTCATATGGATACCATAATCCATAGTCAATAGTGCCTTTCAAATATCTAAATATCCTCTTGGTTGCTATCAAATGTGTTTCCTTTGGATTCTTCTGAAATATAGCAACTAGACCAACTGCATGATCTATATCTGGTCTATTGTGAACAACATAGTACAATTTCCCAATCATTGACCTGTACTCCTTTTCATCAACAGCTTCATCTTCCTTATATAATTTACATCCTCTAACCATTGGTGTCCCAACTGGTTTACAGTCACTTATACCAAATGTCTTTAATACCTCTTTCACATAATTAGAGTGTATGATGAAAATACCACTCTTCATTTGCTGAATTTGCAAGCTTATAAATTTTTTTATCTCTCCCACTAGAGAAATTTCAAGCTCACTTTTCATTTCATTTGAAAAGTCATTGCTCATGTCATCATGGCCTCCAAATGTGATATCATCTACAAACACTTCACTAACCAGTATCTTATCTCCTTCAGATTTGAGATATATATTTCTATCTTCACTGGTTCTCTGAAAACCTATCCTCATCAGGTGTGAATGAAGCCTTTCATACCATGCTCTCGGTGCTTGCTTTAACCCATATAATGCCTTGTGCAATTTTCATACCATGTCTTTTTCATCAGTCAAAGCATAACCATCTGGCTGCTCAATGTATACTTCTTCCAGTATTCCATTCAAAAATGTTGACTTCACATCCATCTAATATACTTTGAATCCCTTATGTGCTGCAAATGCAAGTAAATTTCTGAAACCTTCCAGTCTAGTAATTGGTGAAAAAGTCTCACCATAATATTCTCCTTCTTCTTGTGCATAACCTTTGCAAACCAATCTAGCTTTGTTTTGGACTACAATACCATCTTCATTCAACTTGTTCCTAAATACCCATTTAGTACCTATCACAATTTTATTCATCAGTCTAGGTAATAGGGTCTATGTGTTGTTCTTCTCAATTTGATAAAGCTCCTCCTCCATAGCTTTGACCCAATGATCATCTCCAAATGCTTCCTTAGCAGTTATAGGCTCAATAGTGGAGATCATGCAAGAATTCTCTCTAATTCTTCTTCTGGTTAACACTCCAACAATCTGGTCAGGATTTTGATTGAGTCTCACATACCTCAAAATAATAGGATCATTATCTTCAGGTTCTTCTTCATTATCATCATCTTCTTCTGAATCTACCTGTTCTAGTTGAACTGGTACAACAACATTCACATTACCAGTTTCAAGTTTCACAGGTTTTGGTTCCAAAAAAAAATGCAAGGATCTTCATCCTTTTTCTCCACACTGGTTTCCCCTAAGACTTCAGGATACTCATCCACTTGAACATTAGCACTCTCAATGATTCTCTGTGTCCAATTGTTGTAACATGTGTAGGCCTTAGTCTTGGTGGAATAACCAAGAAATATACCTTCATCACTTTTAGCCTCAAATTTACTAACATAGTCACCTCTCTTAATAAAACATTTATTGCCAAATATCTTAAAATAACTGACATTAGGTGATTTACCATACCAGTATTCATAAGGAATCTTATCCTTACCTTTTTTTACCAAAATCCGGTTCATAGTGTAGATAGTTGTGCTGATAGCTTCTCTCTATAAAGTTTTCACTACACCTCCTTGTATCAGCATCATCCTAGCAACTTCAACAACTGACTGGTTGTTCCTCTTTGCAATACCATTTTGCTGTGGTGTCCTCAGTGTAGAAAGATGTCATTTGATACCATTCTCTTCACAATATCTAGTGAATTCATTAGAAGTAAATTCACCACGTTGATTAGTCCTCAGACACTTTATCTTCTTACCACTCTCCTTTTCAACTAAGGCTCTGAATGCCTTGAAATTACTAAATGCTTATGTTTTATCCTTCAAGAATGTGACCCACATCATTCTTGAGTAATCATCAGTGAAGATCATAAAGTATCTATCACCTTGAATAATTTTAGTCCTTATTGGTCCACAAAGATCTATATGAACCAAATCTAACAGATGTTCCGCTGAAAAAGATTTGCTCTTAAAAGTTGAGGATGTCATCTTTCCCAACTGACATTCCTTACATAGAGCATTAACCAATTTGTCCAACTGAGGCAAACCTCTCACTATCTTGGACTTACTCACTATAACAATATTATAAAAAATTATATGACAAAATCTCCTATGCCAAAGGCAACTATCATCTACTTTAGCAATTAAACAGTTGTTGACTTTATGATTCAAGTGAAACAGGTTACCTTTAATCTTCTTTTTGATTGCAATCAGTTCACCTTTGCTCCCATAGATTTTGCACATACCATTCTTAAACTCCAATGGGTATCCTTTGTCATTGAGTTGAGCAACACTCAAAAGGTTGTGCTTTAGTCCTTCAACCCAGTAGACATCATCTGCACTGCTCTTCCCATTAAGAGAAATAGTTCCCTTACCTTTTACCATGTAGGGTGAGTCATTACCAAATCTTACAACTCCTCCATCAAATTCCTTCAAGGAAAGAAATTTGCTCCGGTCACCAGTCATGTGATGTGAACAACCACTATCAATGATCCAATCATCAAAATTATCAATGCGACAAACTAATGCCTTCTGATCAGATGTCTCCTCTTTAATGGATACAAACACAATGTCTTCATTAGCATCACCCTCAAATTCCTCATCAGTGATACCACCATCAACTGCAATAAGACAATCTCTTTTGCCTTTTCCCTTGTACTTCTTGAACTTCTCTCCTTTTTGCTCATTATCACCATTAGGACAGTTAGTTGCAATGTGTCCAATCTTGTTGCATGCAAAACATTTCAAAGGTAATTTACCTTTGTATTTACCGGTACCTCTAGGCAACTGCTTGGCCAACAATGTTTCAAGCTCAACCAAATTGTCTTCATCATCAACTTCTCTGCTAGATCTAGATTCATAATTGTGACTAACATCTCTACTTTTCCTCATAGATGGGTTAGAAATTGAAGCTCTAAATGCAGATTCAAATTACCTTAGTTTTCTCAATAGATTTTAGCTCCTAAATTACTGCAACTCGGATATCATAGACCAATAGTAGGGTTCTCAACACCTTACTAACCACTGTGGCATCTTCGACTTTACCACCAACACTCTTGATCTCACCAACTATCTCTTTTATCTTCTGACCATACTATTGGATATTCTCACCTTCAGCCATCTGCATGTCATCAAACTTTCCTCTTAGACTCTCTTCCTTGACAATCTTCACATGTTCATCACTGCTATAAATATCTTCAAGTTTCTTCCATACCTCATATGCAGTCTCCAAACCATGGACATCTACATACTCTGCATTAGACAAAGAACTGATAGTAGCCTCCAATGCTTGATTGTTTTCTTGTTGCTCTTTCTTTTGATTATCAGTCATAATCCTACTAGGTGTAACATATTGAGTACCAACATGTTCCCAATATTGACTTCCTAGACTCTTAATATAAATTTTCATTCTATCACTTCATATCCTGTAGTTCTCTCTATTAAACTTTGGACCTTCCTTCTTCATCATGTTCTACAAGATCTTTACCTGAAGCTATTAGGATTAGACCTTAGAGAACCTGAGAAGCTCTGATACCAATTGATGGTATGATGAAAGAATAAGGATCCAGTTAACTACTGAGAGGGGGGGTTGAATCAGTAGATAGAAAAATTGATATAAACTTTCACCAATCTCATAATCAACCTCTCAAAGTAAACTTATAACTGACAAGTTAAACCACTGAACTAAAAATGCAGTATCACTATCAAGTTTATTCGGTTGATTGTTATAGCAAATTAATACTAGACAACTTTAAACTCACAAACATCTAAATACTTTACTGACATAAGTAGAACCTCATTTCATATTGTTGTCGGTTATCATAACATATCCAAGTGAATCAAGTAGTTAAGCAAATCAACCATAGTAAACATAACCACAAAAACATTCACCACATGACACAATATTTTTGAGGTGGAAACCCAAATGGGAAAAAACACGGTGAGATTAGACTCACAAGTTAACTCTCTGAACTCTTCTAAAGTTTGCCCTGTTAAGAGCCAATCCTGTTAAAGCTTTACAAAAAGTCTTGTTAAGAACATATCCTATTAGGGACCACCCGGTTAAGGGATTGACTATAATGCCCTATTAAAAGAAATACCCTATGAGGAGTAACCTCGGTAGAGGATTTGAAATCCAAGCTAATGGAGCACCTGGTTAGAGGATTTGAATAACACTAAGCTTGTTAGATCTTACTCGGTTAGGGGATTTTACTGCTGTAATTGTTTGAAAACAATAGGAGTTTGCTGATCTATTTGAATAGTACTACACTTTCTTGTTCAAATCCCTTTCATGCTCCTATCCACCTTTACACAAACTACAGATACATCATCTGGTTCGGCAACCACACACTCAACTAGAAATTTGCCAAATTTGAAACAAAACAACTCTTTGACCTTATAAACAAATCAATAAGTTGGTAACACAACAAAAACCTAATTCTCTCATAGAGATTACAAACAAATCGGTTTAGGTATGACCGTTGGATTACATAACAATCTTTTCACATAATTCAAGATAGCCTTGAACGCTCCTTGATCACCACTTCATCGAACTCAGTAACTCATCACACGTTTTGCATTACATGCAATATACTTGCTCATTCCCAAGATAAAAACTGTTATCTCAATGCGCCAAAAATAATTTGAAACTCTTCTTGTACAATATGCATACATGTCATAATCATTACTGCTCATCATCATATCATAAACCAATATAACACACTTCATTAGTTAGGGTTTATCAAATCAACAGGTAAGGTTTACCGGTTCAACTATCCATTACTTAGAAATACCAGTTCACTTGACAAACTCACCTACCGATTATAGTTCCCTTCACTATCTCTTCATACCGGTTACAAATTAATATTATAAAAACACCATTACCGGTTAATTGACATCAATGCAATCTTCATGCAAATGCCAATGGGACGGGACTCACATCTCCAGTTAAATCCACTCTTGGGCTTATAGAACAGGAGTACGTACCCCTACAGGAACAACACCATATTCATTGGTTTATAGTATAGAAGCAATACTACCTATTGAAATAGAACTACCGTCTTTAAGATTCTCCTTAAAAAACATCATATCAGAGGAAGACTATCAGGTTGCAAGGTTACAAGAGCTTGAAATGCTTGATGAAAAGAGACAAACTACTTTAAAACATTTGCAAGGTTACCAGAACATATTGAGAAGGAGTTACAATAAACAAGTAAACCCAAGGAATTTTGAAGTGGGAGATCTAGTTCTTAAGGAGAACCAAAGCAACCTAGCTGAACATGAAAAGCCAACAAAGTTTGTGTGAGAGTTGAGAAATACAACACCACAGGAGCCCAAATGATCTCTGCAAGCCGAATAAACCTGTTACAAGGAGAAGCAAGAAAGCAACAAAGGAAAAATAAATACACAAAAAATATGCTCAAAGAGATAAGAGCTGAATATTCACCAAAAATGTGTAATGTGATAATAATACAAAGAAAAGAAAATTAACCTCTAATAGGTCAAGAAACCCTAAAAGGGAAAACCTAGGCTTGCACATAATAATTAATAAAAGAATTAATTATTATGCACCTAATGTTAGCTTAAGTGTATAAGAGATAAAGGTAACTTAAATAGTTAAACAAACATTGTTTAATTAATCAAGTAAAGACTCGATTACTCTAACAGTTTGAACCTAACTGGCTAGGTCCTTTTATCATAACAAGGGTTATAGGAAATGGAACATACAATTTGGTTACCATGGAGGGAGATCCACTCCCCAACCCTATGAACAACTTGAACCTTAAACAATATTATATCTAAGGGATGGGTTAGTTTAGGTTTTACTTTCTGTATTGCATCTCATTTTATTCAAAGCACTGCATCACATATAGTTTCTTTTTCAAATGCATTACATTCGTAAAATTCTTGCATTGTCATATAGCATCATCAATAAAACAAGGCAACTATCCAAGTTTATCATCCATTTGCATTCAAGAGAAACAAGGGTTGTCTCCTTTCTTAGATATTCGGACATGAAGTCTTTGAGGTCTTAAGGTCATACATTTTCAACATTACCCTATGACGACGCTTTACTTATGGTTGGGTAGTGACTTCACTATTTGAGACTTGTTAACCCAAAATCTATCAATTGCTATATCTCAAACACATTAACAAAATCTCTAATTCATTTGAGACACCTAGTTGATCATATGACTAGTGAAAAATCTAAAATTCTACTTCAACGATGTTGTAATAGTCACACCTACGTAGGTTTCATTACTTACAAGTCAAGGCAAGAAAATATAAAAGAAAAAGAGTTATGCCAAATAGTCATCTCAAGGCGAAAGAGAAATGATATGTAACAGAAATATCACACATACAAAGTGCGATAAAAAGCTTGACTATTGGAACATACGAGTAACTCCATCAGGGCTATGAACGTCTACTGGCAATGGAGCAATATTTGAGAAATTACAGTCTATAACCTCGTCAGAGCTCTAAAAGCTTGCTGGCAGCGAGGCTCTATTTGGGATGCTTTTGAAGTTAGAATAATCTATGTAGCTAGTCATATAGGATGCTAAGGATCTTTAGTGAAAACAAGAGTGGGAATTAACTCATTTGCACACACATGGGAAAAAGAAGATTGAAGTTTCAAGAACCATTGGGGAAGTTTTCTGCATCTCCATTTGTAAATCCTAGTCACTAAGTGTGTTAATTTTGATGTTACATGGGACCTTAAGGATCGATTGACCGCTTATCTATAAAATGTTTTGTACCTCCAATTCAATTGGTGTATTATGAAATGCTAAACAAACACATAGGAAAGGCATCTTCATCATGCATATTGCATTAACATAGGTCATGTCAAAAATTCATTGTCTCCACATGCAATCTATAGATCATTATGTCATATAGGTCTGCACACTGGGGTATAACTGAAAAAATCCTAAAAATCATATAAAGTCCTGAAAAAATCCTAAAACAATGAAAAACATAAAAAATCCAAAAAGCAGTGAAAAACAAAAAAATCCAAAAACAGTGGAAAACAAAAAAATCCAAAAACATTGAAAAACATAAAAAATCCAAAAACATTGAAAAAATAAAAAAATACCAAAAATATTCGAAAAAGTCCTAAAAAAATTGATCAGAAACATCCATACAATATGGATCTGAGAAAATCAAACCAAAAACATTCAGATAAAGTCCTGAAAAAATCAACCAAAAACATCGAAAAAAGCTCTTGGAAAAGAACTAAAATAAAAAATCGGTCAAAAAACTTGCAATAAAATGTCTTGCAAGAAACAAATACCCCAATAGATATCCAACAAACACTTCACACGAAGTTAACAAAGGATACAACTATCCAGTCAAACATCTGCAATCAACTGAACAAACTGTCTTATCAATCGTAACATATCCATATCAAGTGATCATTATCTTGTCTTAAATAGAAGAGGATACACTCGAAATCAGATAGGTCACTGGTCAGTCTTAAACGGGGTCCACAACTTTATGGGATCAGACATTATCAACTATCACATCAAGCAACTGAAAACAAAGGCACAAGGTCAGTATAGTTGCTGAATTTTGTCTAGGTCAGTCTTTATCTTTTATCATTTGGCGACAGATTGTGTTCCTATGCTACTCAAGGATGTCCACAAGTGACTAGAGGAGCCATGATGGGCATTATATTTTTCTTTGTTTTTTGTTTGTGGTGTGAACCAATGAAGTTATAGGGAAATCGCTCTAGTGGGTGTTTGTGATAGGAGCATTCAGCTTGTGAATGCCACACATACCTCGATCCCTAGTGTATTTTCCATAATGGAGGGTTTCACTCCTTGTCCACTATGTGTTTGTTTCTTCAATGAGATATCTTTACATCTTGGTTCCTTATACCCTGATGTGCTAAGCTCCATTGTTTAATAATAAGGCTCAGTGATGAATATATATTGCGCAATAAATAATGACACAGGTTCGTGAATCAATCATTCTCATTCTCATCTCATCTGTTTATTGATAGCTTGCTGATTTCTCATCTTTTTCTAAATCATTTTTGGTCATCTAACATTATTCTTTCATCAATCTATTCTTTCTTTCATCTTACTAACATTTCTTTAAGGTACATCTGAGTTAAAAGAATATTCTAGCATTATCATACATAGTTTAAAGTGCATCCATATAGTTTTAAGTTGCATCCATATAGTTTTAAGTCCATCCATATAGTTTTAAGTTGCATCCATATAGTTTTAAAGTGCATCCATATAGTTTAAAGTTGCATCCATATAGTTTTAAGTCGCATTCATATAGTGTAAATTGCATTTGTATAAGTGTTAATTGCATTCATTTGAGTATCATATAGAAACCATTCATAATCATAAACATCATTTATAAATCATATAGAAAGCATTAAACCATTCATTAATCATCACATCATAAATCATGTATAAACCATTGCATTCATAAACAATCATTTATAAATCATATAGACATGCATCACATAACACATAACATCATACAACATACATGGAAAATAAAGCATAATAGATCACCACCAAAAACTGCATATCATACATATATAACTCAAAAATGGTAATGTGTCTAAATACAATAATCAATAAACAGGCCTGAAGGCCCAGATAACATGATCTAAATGTATCAACCCACACTGCCTCTATCAATAGGTGGATCCTGCCCGCTAGCTCTTACTCTAGGATGTTGAGGTGGACCCATCACTCCTCGACTACTAGTATGTCGAGAGGTAGATCGACTCGATCTTCTCCCCATAAAAGAACTAAAACTAGGCTCCCTCTGACCCTCAGGAATAGATCTCTCATAATCCTGTCAATAATAAATAGCCTCCTATGCAGCAACAAAATATCTAACTGCCTGGCTGCGTGCCTCTGTCACCGGCCCAAATAATTGATCATATGCATCCATGGTGATCTGAGCTCTCCTAAATGCGTCATCTCTCTCCCTCTGGAGATGATCTCTCTTGGTCTCTAATGCACCATAGTCTCTGCGGAATGCCTCCTGCTCAGCATCTCGTCGTTGCCTAAGTCTGGCAACCTCATCCTTTAGACTCTGAATCCATGCTCTAAGAATTTGCGGATCATCATCATCTCCATCACCACCTTGTTCTCCTCCTCCCCCCTCTGCAACAGTTACGTTCTCTAGCTCTGGCATATCATCATCATCCTCGTCCTCACTGCTCGATGACTTTGAAGAATCATCATCATCTTCGCTGCTCATAGATTCAGTGTCTCCACCAATGTCTACACCCTCCTCTCCTTTGTCATCTCCCCTCCTCTCCCCCATGTCAATCCTCATTTGATGTCAAGGATGTTGTATTTGTTGCGTTGTGATTGGAACAGTCGGATCAGTCAGTGGAATAGGCCTATGTGTGGCCCACCATGCATCATACTCAAGAGTAGTCCTTGGATCTGTTGTACTTGCACTCCAACCCCATGGTAAGGCCTGAAGAGCATCAAACTCGATAGCCACCACATGTGGTTGTATGCACACACCCCAATCATAAACCTCATAATAAACAAGAGCAAAGTACATTGTAACAACAGGTGTCACCTATACCTTCTGAAACTGTCTAAGTACCCGTCTTGGAAGAGACATCTCAATAATCCTCTGTGTCTCAATGGTCCTCCCAATAAGATATCTTTGTTGCCTACAGAAAGGCAAGTATTGTACATCATCTGCCCAACCGGGGCAATCTAAATATGGTCTCCAAATAAAATGATATAAGATATCAAGTTGATGTAATAAACAAGGACCCCAAGCATATACTTGATGATGAACAAGGACCCCAAGCATATACTTATTGATGAACAATCATATCATGGATCACTCTGCCCCATCCAATTGAAAAGCCATGGCCTCGTCTATTAGGAATCAACAAACCACCTATGATACTCCACAATACTATAGTAAGATCATCATAGTCCAAGCAAGCCCAAGGGATATCATAATGACCACTAATCTGTAAATCCTTCTCCTCACACTCAAAGAGGGCACACAATCCAGCGACGCCATCATCATGATCATATAAAACTCTCATACCATGGATGGGAATATGCAGTATATGCCAAACATCCTCTAAGGTAATGGATGCCTCACCAGTAGGAAGATGGAAGGTACATGTCTCAGAATACCACCGCTATACTAACACTGTAATCAAGGCCCCGTTGGCTGTAATCTCTGGCAATTGTAAAACATGATATAATCCCAAGTGTTGGATATGTGCAATCTCCTCATCAAGTAACTCGGCTCAAAGATCAAGTCCACTAGGTCTACTCTGTCAACAATATAACACTCCATTATTCTCCTACACAGAGAAAATATTGAAAATGTCAGATATTGGATAACGTGATTAAAAAAAATGATGATACACATGACAAAAAACTTCAATATACAACGAATGCATAATGTTTAACATTTATGCGATGCATTTTACACTAATGTGTTACATTTAATGCTTATACATGACATTTCACATGTATGCATGAACATAGGAGCTAATGTGTAAATAGATAAACGTATGTGTAACAACTATGCCCTATGCATAACACTTAAGCTCTTGCGGTACACTTGAGGCGTATGCGTGATGACTAAAAATTACTTCTCTGGAAGTTTTTTGAAAAATTACAAAAACAAGAGCAAAAAATTTGGAAACATACCATGCTGCTAGTCCTCAGAGGTCTTTGATAAAAACGTACTCGGTCAGAGAAGTGCACTTGTGCCCTATAGCAAGCCATGATGATCAAATACTTGTAGGAAAGCAAACGACTTGCAAGGATCTCCAAGCACTCAACACAATGCAAATGAGCAAATGAAAGGCCAAACTCCCTATTTATAGCTCAAAATTAGGGTTTTTTCCACTCCGACGCCCATGGTCCCCATGAACTTCAAACAACTTGTAGGCTACTCAAATAATCTCGAAATTGCACGAAACTTCACACAATTGCTCATTATACTCATATCAAAAATATCGTCTCAATTTCTGAATTTTTCGACCACCTTTTCTGAGGGGGCATATTTATACTATACAGTGTTACCAAGGCATGTTGGGGCAGGAATTCCATTCGGACATTGTCTCAAAGAGGGGCAAATGTAGACACCTAAAAATGTCTCATTGATCATGTACTAATTATTCCTCTAATTGATTAAATATTTTTTTAATTATTTAATTAAATTAATTAATCTTATTCTTTTAAATTCATATTTCCTCATCATCTTACTAATTATTCTATTTCAATTCTATCTTCATTTAATCATTTAAGCCATTTTCTAATGTTAATTAAATATTTATTATTTAATTAATTATGATTTTTAATCCTCAATTTAAATAATCTTTATTATTTAAATAAATTCATTTTCAATTTCTATCTCTAATCATTTAATCATTAACCATTTTCTAAATATTAATTAAATATTAATTATTTAATTAATTGTGGTTTTAATCCTTTAATTTAAATAATCTTTATTATTTAATTACATTCAATTTCTAAATAATTAAATAGTTTATTTAAATTATTTAATTAACTAATTATTTCCTCCAATTCAAATTCCAAATCCCCAAATGCTAATTTCATTTAATTTCTAATTTCTTCTAATTTCGTTTAATATTATGTTTCTTCTAATTTCATTCAAATTCTTCTAAATTCTAATTTCATATTTCTTCCAGTTCCAAATACATGTGCATGATTTCAAAAATCAAATTGAATTCCAAAGTCAAGTTCTAAATATATTCAAATAACAAATTGAATTTAAAATAAATTCAACATTTGAATTAAATCTCATACAAAGATTAAATTGAAAATCAAAGTCAAAATTCAAGCACATGCTAAATTAATTAATTCAATTATCTCTTCAATCTCTATTTCTATCTTTTAGTTAGCTTTTTCTAAATAAAGCTCTCAATCAGCTTTCAATCAATTAACTATCTCCTCCTCTTTATTTCCTCCAATCATTTTTTTTCACCCTTCAATCAGCTTTTTTCTCAATCAGTTGACTCATTTTATCTATTCAATCAATTATGTTTCACCTCTAAATCAACAATTCAACTATCAATCAGCATGTGAGCTCACTTGAGTTCCACCTCTTGATCAATCTGTTCCACCTTTCAATCAATTCTCATCCAATTATCTATAAATTGAGCATTCAATCTCCATTTTCAACAATCACGAACTTCGAATCTTTGTGTCATTTGCAGGTTGTCAGCGCGATATCTGAGAGCCACCATACCACAAAGAAGAGAAGAGCAATGGAAGCCATGATGCACAATAGGGAGTTCTATATTGTTTTGAATTATTCTATATGCATCTATATTTCATTGAGTTTTTGTTTGAATTCTATTAGGATAGGGATCTATGATTTCCCTTTAATTCTTGATTGATTACATTGTAAATTTTAGCATATGGCAATGCCCTTTGAGATATTGTTTGTGTGTAAGAGGCATTAGTGGTCTCTTGAAATATGAATGATGATGAAAGAATAAATGATGGGAGAAAATGAACAAAAAAAAGAGTGGATGAATTAAAAAAAGATATTGAATGCTTAATCATGATGACATATGAAGAATAACGTAATTTTGATATGGGAAATGGATATTATGCACCAAGGTATGAAGAACCAAGATGACTATGTATCAAATGCATGGATTGATTGTCAAGAAAACAAAAGACCATAGGATGTCTCAGCACTCACAAGGAATACAACATCGTTGGTGGGTTCATGATAAGAAAACCATCAAACTCTACTCACAAAAACAAAAGACCTTGTCCTAATGTATACCATTCAAACCACACCATGATATGAAATGATCACGGTGACATTGAGTAAGCACATTAAGAGTTAAAAAAAAGGAAAGATAAAGATTAAAAAATGAACCAAAGAAAAGGCAAGCAACTGTAAATAAACCCACAACAATGCTATCATATGCCAAGGTGCCAAAAAAGACTAAGGATGGATGATGAACATGTTTGGTTTTAGGTAGGAAAAACCTTGTATAAGACAAGCTATGGACTAATTTTGAGAAGGAATCATCTTGTATGAGACAAATGTCTATATTGAGGATGGATAACCCGTATGAGACAAGTGATAGATGATAATGACGATGTCAAAGAATTATTTTGATTGCATGTTATCTAAGTTGATGTCGATTGAGCTATAATTTAACATTGAAAGTGCATGTTCCAAGTGTGTTGGTTGATGGTTTGAAAAGAACAATGTCTATGTTAGGATATTTATTTGTGTTTATTAGTAGATGGATGTTATGATGTTCTATTTTTGGGGATAATTTGACTTTTTTGGATTTTCAAGATATTTATTTTTTAGGATTTTTTGGATTTTGCAAGATATCTTATTCAGATATCTTATTCAATTTGGAGTTTTTGAAAATTTTATTTTTTGTGATATATTTATTTATATTTGAAGTCATGAAAGATATCCAAACCACTCATTGAGGTAAAATACATATATCAATATGTATTCACTTTCCCCCAATGTTTAGCAAGACATGGATCACTATGAATGTATAAGTAAAGGATCGAGGTGGCTTATTAAGACATTGGATTAGACTTGACTTCCAATAACTATCTTGAAATGGAATAATATTTTTTTGCAAGTGAAGGGATTGGATAAGGAAATGTAGGTGATGGCATGATGCTAGATGACTTGTGGTAAAAAAAAATGGACATGTCAAGAGTTTCCCTAAAAAGATGTTTTGAAGTATATGTCCCTAGTTTTGATCAAGATCAAGGGATGAATTTGGATAGGATGGACATAGGATATGGATATGACAAGAAAGAATAAAGGTAGTGATGGATGATGGAGATAGGATTTGGATAAGATGAAAGGTGTGGATAGGATACACGATGCTTATGGAGATCCTTAGCCTTGTCAAGATCAAAGGTGAAAAATAGAGAATGGAATTAGATAGGATAATGGATGGATAATGGATGATGTGGTAGGTAGGATATTGTGCATGAAAATTTCCCCAAGTGTAGAGCACAATAGGATTACTGATTACACATGATGCCTAATTGCTAGGTTTTCATCATGGCACTTACCTAAGGTGCCACAAAAAGAGGTTTTCACCAATGGATAGATTATTTCTCTTTATTTTTTATTTTTAAATTTTTTTTTTCTTGTTTTGGATATCAAACATGATGTATTTTTGTCATGTTTTCATCATTACGACTATTTTAAAAGATTATGGATACATGCTAGGGGAGAGAGAAAGGACTTAAGCATCTATTTCCATAGATAGTATCCCTAAAAGATGTGCTACGCTAGATCATAGCTATTGGAGGTATGCTCATAGATGTTGGTAGTGAGATTGTAAATGGGAGTGAAATAGGTGGAGAGATTAAAAGGATATAAACTTATGCAAAGGCTTGGATTAAAGAAGGATTATGGGAAATAAATTTTGGATAAGGAAAGGGGTGATGGAAGACTTGTGAATGAGTGGATGGGAATTTTGGAAAGATCAACACTAGCACACACCTTGAGGGGGTGGTGGGGTGATGGAGGAAAAAAGGATTTTGGATTTTTAAGATTGAGATGGATAAGTGGATGTGAATTTTTGGACATAATGACCCAAAATGGATGGGGATGATGAAGAATTTATGATAATATATATGTAGGGACATAAGGATCCAAAATATATTTGTAAGGTGGGGGATTTTTAGATGAAAGAATGAAGGACGCTTTTGGAATAGCAAGTTTGGATGCAACTTGAGAATATACATGGTTTTTTATTTTTATTTTTGTTTGATGGGCCTTTGTGGCCTTATGAATTTTTATTTTTACTTTATTTTTTCATGTATTTTAGATGAGACATGTTGAACCTTAATGCATGCGGATTTTTGGATTCATGGATCTTATGGTTGGCATCAAAATTACTTCCAAGAACAATGGGATTCATGGATAGATATGAGTGATATCAAGGTCTTTTGGATAGGTTGATGTAGGTAGATTGTTGGAAGGTTCTCAACGATGTATACCTTTGTTTATATCAATTTATGATAGGGTAAATGGAGTGTGAGCTAGGGGTGATGTAGATAGTGGATGGAGGGATATAAGAGCCTGAGAAGGATGGAAGGGGTGAAGGTTTTGATTTTTGGATAAGGTCCCAATATAGATTTTGAGGATGGGGAATATGAAAGTTTGGATTTATATGAAGGGATTTAGGATGTAGTAGGGATACTAACATCTTGATAATTAGCTATGTAACAAAGGCCATGATAATTGGTATTTGCTTTGATACAAAAGGGTTATAATATTCCTTGTTCATGGAGAACTAACCCTTCAACTTGATAATGCATGTTTTTACATATATTATCATGAATGGGGTACTAGTTGCTTTCAACACAAGACACAAGTCCATTTTGTGGAGGATATTAAATGGAAGGAATGATAGGCTCCTAAAGAAAATTGAATTGGATGAAATTGGAGGAACTCATTCGATAAGTATGAGGTTCATGAATAGCTTGGATTGGGGTGATGGTTTCTTGAGGTGGATTAGGATCCTAAGGTGGATTATGAGGGATATTGGGATCTTGAAATGGATTTGGATCAGAACATGAAGATGAAGAGATACTTTGATCGTGCTTTGATCTTGACTTCCAAGAGGGCACCACGAGATGGACTAAATGGGATATTTTGGTCATGAGGTAGATTCATCAAAGGTATGGAAGGGATACATTGATTATGCTTAGGAGGTGCATTATGACTATGACTTGAAGGGATATTATTATCTTGATATAGAAGGGGATCATTAGACAAAGAGGAAAATATGGGATCTTGGTCAATATTTGGATGAGATTGCAGAGTTTTGGTATCTTGATCTTGATTAATTTTAGGACTTGTTTCTTCATTCTTTAGATTATCCTCTTGACATAAATCCAATCCTAATAATGGGGTATGAGATTGGAAATGTATGGGGTATTTTTGTTTGGATTCAACATTTTGACTTGATAGAAATAGATTTTGAATAAGACTTTATAGTGGTCTTGATTGGTGATATGAAGATAGTGTGGATTGTTGTGAAACTTTAGGAGATGAAGGAATGGTGGGAGGGGTGGAGGATAATCATAGACCTATTATGGAATCATATGTAATGGATGTTACATGGCCATGAAAATTATTAATGTGATTATTTTGGAATGATATATTGCTATAAATAGGTGGATGATTCAAATCATGCTTGACAAATGTATCTTGATGTATGTCTAATTTCTCATTACATGAAATACTAAAATGATCTTCAATAGTAATGTCACGTTGATTGATAAGGTCTTAAATGAAATAAATTTAAATTTTGTGCAATCAATATTTTTATGTCCTTGGGTCCTATAATATTTAGAAAAGTTAGTATCATTCCAGAATGCGAGTTTTGATTTGAGGTTCATAGTGAACATTTTAAAGTGACATGATAAGATTGGACTACACCGATTTTTGTAAGGTAGATTTGATAGATTCACATAGAGGAGTGTATTTTCATCTTGGAGCTTACAAAATCCTTGCTAGAGGATTATTGTTTGGAGGAATGTGTATTGTTTTGCAAAATGTAAGTGTTATTTTTTGATATGTAGGTGTTGGTGGATATGTTTGTTGTAGCAGAATGGTTAGACAATATGAATTGGTATTGCTGGGGTGTTATGTTGTTTTGAGGTGGGATTATGTTTTCATTTTGAGGAATGTTGTTTAGATTTGAAGTGGCTATATTTTGAGGTGTGAATGTTTGTGGTATGATGTTATAGTTTGTTGGGATGTAGATGTTTATAGGTATGTGATGCATATCATCCAACACAAACAACAAAACACTCAAGGGTATGTTGACCCAAAACCAAATTCAAGAACTTCAACTTGACTCAAGAGGCATATAACAAGATTAACCACTCTTATCAACTCCAAAACTTATAATATGATCATTAAGTGACAATACAAATCGAATTAATCCATTCTACAAGTCAATCAAAACATAATCTTTACACAGGGACTACAAAGGTATCTTGATACAATAACCTTACCCTTCAAGGAATAGGGATCTTCTCATTCACAATCACCATCAATAAGAACTTCTACACACCTTAGAATCATCCAACATATCCTTCCTAGAACCTTGAGTACCATCCACATAACATGGAACTCTTTGTTGAAATAAAATCAGACTTAAGGCATAACTGCTCACAAACTTCAAGAAACAACAACTCCTTCGAACATAAGCTCATAATTTAAAGGATTGTCTACCACGTACTTCCACCATACGCCACCAATCAACCCTGAACTAATTTCAAAGGTTATATAAATTCCTAAAAACATTAATTCAATATTTAAGATCATAACATTCGCCATAGCATGAGAGAACAAATTCTTTATTGCCATGGAATACTCTAGTTCAGGGTTTCATCATTGAAAAACAATTTTTACAAAAACAATCACAACTTCAATTAGTAACCAAATTAAGTCAGAAAAAAAGAAATGGAAATAGGATTCAGATAAATTTCCAAATCATACATCCTTTCTTCATTATGATTCCTCACATGGCCATACCAAACGTTGCAACATGACTGTTCCTACCTTTACCAGTTTGATTTTCACCATGAACTGTAACAAATAGTCATTAATAAATTTTTAAATATTGATCATGAAGACAATCTATTCAGTAAAACTTTATATTGCCTAGTTATAGAACGTTTCCCAAATTTATAGCTAGATCCAATGGTTAAAACAACAGTTATGAGGGTTTTACCAAAACGGGTAACCCTTGGTAGGGTTTTGACAGTTTTTAGAAAAACAATCATATCTTGCCAAATACTCCACAAAAATGCATAAGAAATGATTAATATGAAATATATTTCATCAATATATAATTAAAACATATATACATATCAAAATTACATCAAATGTGAGCCTCCATGGCTTTGTGACAGTCATAGATTCCTTAAAACCTGATGATAGTTTGAGGGTTTGATGGATAACATTTGTCAAATCCCCTCCAAACTGCTCAAGCCCCTTGATCTCGACCAAAAATGTTTTTATAAACCAGTAAAAAATAATTTAAACTTCTTCTAAATTCTCCATCCAACTCATGACCAATGGATGACATTTTACATCTTTTTTTGCACTTTTGGCAATGTTGCAACTTTGCAATTTTTACAATTTTTGACAAATTACCACTACACTTGAGCCTAGCCTTCAAGGGCACCCCTAAAATGTTATAATGGATTAAATTTGATTAATTACAACATTTCAAACCTTTTTGTATGTCCTTCACACTTTGACCATAGTTGACTCTATCAGGACCTATTAGGTCTCTTGGCACAAAATGGCTCATCAAGCCTTACAACATGAAATGTTTTGATATAAATGGTCTTTTGTGACCTTACAATATTTAATGAAACATTACAAATAAAGAAAAATGTGGTTTTCCTTCATGATACATCTCCATGGCCAGGTGCCCCTGCACCAGTATGTTTGATGTAGTGGATTGGGAGATGGATAAGGTATGTGAAGATTAAGGGGTGATACATAAATATATGGAGGTTGGATAAATTTGAGGCATATATTAGTTGGATTGGTATGATTAATAGGCTGGTTATGATGGCATGGTATCATAAGAGAATGAGGGTTGGTATGATAGTGATGTTGATTGAATTGGAGGTTTGGTTTGATGAATGGGGTTTAATATATAGATGAATTAATTTCCATGACCATGTTTTATCAAAGCAACTCATGATGCTTGTTCGAGGGTTTTGGAATAGGATTAGGTGTGTCTTGGACAAAGATGATGATGATGTGTTGGATTTATTTCCGATGTTTGAAAAGTTCAAAGCATTATGATTGTGATAATGAAATAGGATTTTTTGTGGATAAGTGGTTACAAGATCGTTTTAGTCCTATTTTGATAAAATTTTGCGAATACTAGATAGTGAAAAGCAAAATTTTAGAGCTTTCCGGTATGGTACACAAGCATAGTCTAAATATGTAACAATTGTGCTAGAATATGCAGAAATTGCAAATGGATATGTGACAAAAGCACCAAAAGGTATGACAACTGTGTAAATATACAGAACAATTTCTTATAAATGTGATAAAAGTATAGGAATAACAATAGTGTAGAAGTAAGTGATAAAAGTGTAGGAAGATAAGATAAACTATAAAGCTTAAGGATATATGCACAATTATAGAGGGAAAAAAGTTTTTATATATATATGAGACAAAAGTGTAGATACATAGGATAAAAGCACATATATAGAGGACAAAAGTATAGATACAAAAGACAATAACACAACTAAATGTTTTAATTGTGGGTTTTCAATAACACTAGTGATGTTCTATATGTTTTTGAACAAAGGTTGATTTTAGACCAATCATTTGGTAAGAAGATAAAAACAAACAATAAGATAGAATGGTTGCTAATATTTTTTAGGATATAAGGCTAGATGGTTTCCCCCTACCCACTAACTCTTGAGAGTGGAGCGTGCATGCACAATACTATAATATTTTATAACTTGGGCCTATGTTATGGAAAATACTCCAGCTTGAATAATAAAGGTTATTATTGCACTTGTTTTATTTTTCTTTCTTCTTGTAGAAGAAAGATGCATAATAATAACCTATATTATTCAAGAGGGTGTGTTTCTTATAGTGTAGGCCCAAGTGATATAAAATTGTAGGTTTGTGCATGCACTCTACACTCTAAAGAGCTAGCGGGTAGGGGTCTACTAGTACAAGGGCTCAACTTTTGCCTTACTTTGAAGGCTTAAAGCCTTTAGCCCAAAGAATTTCTACCTTACTCAAGAAAATAAATGTTGGGTAACTTCAAGCATGATATTTTACCTTGCACCACACTATCAAAATTGTCATTTAGGTCTTAAAGGTTTCTAGCATAAGGTTCTTAGAGGCAAATTTTGTGAACACTAGCTCTTCTACAAGTGTGAGACCTAAGTTCAAGCAAATATCCCTTCACCTTGTACTTTGTATTAACAATGGCCTCAAGGATGCACCAAACACAACATGACTAGATTCAAGTACAACTTTCATTCTCCCCCTTTGAAATACCATGTCGAAAATCATGGTTGAGATCACCCCTGAGGTGATAAAATCTCCGAGAGAACCTCATATTAAATAAAAAAGAAGAAATAATAGTATTTTTATCACCAAGGGTCATACTAGGCACAAGGGGAGAGAATACATAAAAGTAAGTCTTGGGTAGAAAAGAACAAAAACATGTGTTTATAAAGCTTTTAATCACCTAAAGTTGCACTAGGCACAAGGGGAGGGCGCACACACTATAGAAACATCAAACAAGTTAATCCTTGACTAACCACTTTAGTGCCTAATTAATGGAAAATAAATAGTCTAACAAATGACCTACAACAAATTGATCAATAGTTTAAATCTTATTGTCTTCTCCCAACATTTCCTAACCTATGTAAATTTGTTAGTATTTTTTGTTTTTTTTAAATCTTTTTTAACAAAAATCAAAATACACAAATATTTTAGTGATCAACACAACAAATATGATTAGCTAAAAATGAAATAAAATGAAAGAGCCAGGAACTAATAAACTATGACAAATGTGCAAAAATAGTTAACAATTGCACAAAAAGAAGACACAAAAGCACAATCATGTCTCACAATAGCATTATTTTATCTTGTAGATGTGTAGGAAGATGGTGTTAGCATTTCACAAAGGGAAAATGTTGGCATTCCAGTAAGTTTTTTGGTATAAGGATATTGAGAAGGTTGTTGAGGATTGTGGATATAACTGAGAAATGATGATTACTGTCTTAATAATATTATTTTGTCATTGATATCAAGAAATTGATTTTCTGATTCAATATGATGTTGCCATATCTTAATGAGTATGTTTTGAACAGTATAAAGATGTCAGTAAGTGACACAGAAAGAATGAAAATGAAGGGGAGTAATAAGTTATTCAATGGGAAACTATTACCGAGTTAGACAGTGATGAGATTTTGTTGTTTTGATTGTTTTAAATAATGAGTATTCGAAGACTGAACAAGAAGGACAAAATATTTCAAGCTATAGAATGAGTAAAGGTTTGATATTGTTCTATGTTACCGAGCATGAAGCTAGTCGATAAACACTAAGGTTATCGATATCGGTTAAAGAAGGCAAAATATCTACTAAGTAAAGGTTTAGTATTTACCGAGTAACAACCGAGTAATAACAGAATGCATTGGATGGATACAAGCATTATTAAATGAAGGATGCCAATGAGATGGAGATGTATAGATGATTGGTATATCGTGCAAGAAGTTTTTTGAGGATCTACGACAATGAAAATATAGGAGTTAGATCTACAACGTAGATTGAACGGTCATAACCTAGCACAAGTTCCAAGGCGACATTTTCAGATCGAAGGATACAATGAACCTAGTCAAGTTTGAAGATCTGATGGCTAAGATTGATCATGGGAAATGTGATCAAGGAGATTAAGTGATTAGGAATTGTTTATAAATAAGAAATTGTTAATGAACAATGTATGCGGGCAAATAGAAGAATAGTGATACTACAGTAGTGATCACTGATCACAGAAGATTGAATATTTGATTAAAGAACAGATTGAGAAGCCCAACAAGGAGCAAGATAAGTCTTATGACAAGATTATTTTGAGCACATAGAGTCTGCTCTAGCATTTCAAATGTGAAGTTACAGATATATTTTATACTATTATTTATTTTGTAAGTGACAGGAAATCTCTTAACCGAGTGGACCTAACAGTCTTATTTGTAAATCCTCTAGCAAGGTAACATTCTGAATGAGTGTTTGAAATCCTTTGACAAGGTCACTTCTAACAAAGTGCAAGATTCTTACAAGTCTGAGGGAAATCCCTTAACCAGGTCACATCTAGCAATGTGTTTATGTAATCTGTAACAGGATTGGCTTTTAACCGAGCATACTCTAGAAGGGTATATTTCTTAGTGGGTCCGAAATCCCACAGTGGTTTTTCCCTATTTGGGTTTCCATGTTAAATCTGGTGTTAAATGTGGTATGATGTTTTAAGTGTATCTGTTTATGAGTTTGAATGATTTACAGTCATAGTTGCATATCAGTAGAGGCTACCGAGGTTGAATCTGATGAATACATTGATTATTGAGTTTTTATGATTCACCCCCCCTCTCATCTTACTAACAATTGGTGTGAGAGATTTGGACTCTGGAAGAAAAGTTTAAAGGTACTTGAGGCAAGATCCGAAGATGTATAAAAGGGATGCACCAAAGATGAACAATTCTAGTTTCTCCACATGGTAGAAAAGGATGAAGCTACACTTATTAGGAATTGGAGAATATGCAACATATTATCTAGAGAATGATTACATTGCACCTAGCACCTACCCGATGACAATGGAAGAGATAAAGGAAAAGCAAGAACATATTCTAGCAATGATTGAAATAACATCAGCATTAACTGACTCAGAGTTTAATGATCTAGAAGGTTGCATTGATGCCAAAGCAATGTGGAACAAGCTTATATCTATGTATGGTGGTGATGAACATGTTCAGAGAGCAAAAGTAGATAGTATAAGAGGTCAACTTGAATCCATGAGAATGAATGAAGGTGAGAACATAACCCAATACAATACAAGGTTAAATGAAATTGTCAATCAAATCAAAGGAGCAGGAGGAACTATTGAAGAAAAGAATGTAACAAGTAAGTTTCTCATAACACTTCTACTTGCTTATGCCATTTGAGTCTCTGCAATCAATGAATTAAGGTCTATACCAAACATGCCAGTCTCTTTGGATGATACTATCGGTAAGCTGCATGCATTTGAGTTAAGTAATTTTGATAACCATGGGTCTTCGGTAAATAAAGTTGAATCTGCATTCAATTCTTTTCATCTTGGTGAATCTGATGATTACAATGATAGAATGTATAAGTATACTGAAGGAAATCACTGTGGAGCAAGTGAGAGATTTCACAAAAACATGGAAGAGGTACACAAACTATATGAGGAAATCAGAAAGCAAGAAGAGTTTGAAGCATTATTAGCCAAAAGGTTACCAAGAGGCAAAGGTAAGTATAAAGGAAAGTTACCTTTAAAATGTTTTAACTATGATAGAATAGGACATGTGGCTTCTAACTGTCCTGACAAAGAATCTAGTGAAAAGAGAGAATACCGAGATGACAGATAGAAAGACAACCAATACAGAGGACACCGAGACTTCAGAAGGAGAGATAGAAAGACATGCCTAGTAGCTAATGAGGAATCCAACCATGACAAATCTGATGGGACTGAGACAGAGGAAGTTGTATATGTGGCTATCAAAGATGGATCAGATGAAGAAAGGTATGAGGAAAAAGCCTTAATATCTCACATAAATAAAAATGATTCTTGGATCATAGATAGTGGATGCTCACATCACATGACAGGTGATAAACACAAGTTTGTTAAATTAGAAGACTATGATGGAGGTTATGTAAGATTTGGTAATGATGCACCATGTCCGATGAAAGGAAAAGTTTCTATCACACTTCTTGACAATGCTAAATGTGATGATGTATATTGGGTTGAAGGTTTGAAATACAATTTATTGAGTGTAGCACAGCTAAACAATACGGGATACCGAATAGAATTTTAGAAAGGAAGTGTCAAAGTTCAAGACAAACATGGAAAGCTGGCTGCTACCAGGACACAAACAAAATGTAATACATTTCATCTTGACTCAACTCGAAACAATTGTCTGTATGCTAAAATAGAAGATACTTGGTTATGACATAAAAGGTTTTGTCATGTAAATTTTTTAACCTGATCAAAATAAGTAAGGACCGAGTAAGAGGTCTACCGAGCTTGGAAAAACCTAAAAAAGTAATATGCCGAGGATGCCAGATGGGTAAGATGACAAAGTCAAACTTTACAAGTAAGTCCTATACTTCTAAAGGAATTTTAGATCTTGTGCACACTGATCTTTGTGGTCCTATGAAAGTTCAAAGTTATTATGGAGATAAATACTTCATATTATTTGTGGATGATTACTCAAGGATGATGTCAGTTATGCTTTTAAAAGAGAAATCAGAAGCCTTTCAAATGTTCAAATGGTATAAGGCTAGAGTTGAAAAAGAAACAAGAACACAGTTGAAATTTCTAAGATTTGATAGAGGAGGAGAATTCATTTCTAATGAATTTAACCTATTTTGCAATGATCATGGTATAAAGAGACAAGTGTCTGCAATGAGAACACCTCAGGAAAATGGGATAGCTAAAAGAAGAAACAGATCAATTGTAGATTGTGCCAAAACCCTGATATAGAAAAGAGGGTACCTCAAACATTTTGGAGAGAAGCGATCAGCACTGCAGTTTACACCCTGAACTGAGTACAGCTGAAGAAAGGAACTTTGAAGACACCATATGAAATCTAGTATGACAAGAAACCTAATGTAAGTTACTTTAAAATATTTGAAAGTAGATGTTATGTTCACAAAGATGATAGAAATGGAAAGTTTGATCAGAAAAGTGAGGAAGGAACATTTCTTGGTTATTCTTCTAGAAGTAAAGCATTTAAATGTCTAATCAAATCATCTAACAAAATAGTAGAAAGTGCAAATATGAAAATTGATGAATTTGTAGAAAGAAATGATGAAGGAAATTCCAAAGAACCAGAAGATTATGAAGAGTTTGTATATGTTCAACCGAGCAGTCCTACTGAGAAAGTTGATGAGGAAAATGAAGAAAATACCTAGTTACCGAGTGATGAAGAAGATCATACAGATCCTACCGAGCCTATATTAGCCAAGTATGTCAGAAGAAATCATGCATCAAGTCAAATTATAGGAGATAAGGATGATCCAGTGATGACAAGGAACAAACTGAGACAAAACACATGTCTAATATCTGAATTTGAACCGAGAATAGTAAAAGAGGCATTTAGTAATGAAGATTAGGTAAATGCTATGATAGAAGAGATTGAACAAATCAAGAAGAATGAAACATGGACACTAGTCCCAAGACCAAAAGAGAAAAACGTAATTGGTACAAAGTGGATTTTCATAAACAAGCTAAATGAAAAAGGAGAGGTCATTTGGAATAAAGGAAGACTAGTTTGCAAAGGTTATGCTCAAGAAGAAGGAATAGATTATGGTGAGACTTTTGCACCTATGGCAAGAATTGAAGGAGTGAGAACATTGTTGGCATATGCTTCTAACAAAAATTTCAAGGTATATCAAATGGATGTTAAATCTGCATTTTTAAATGGTATACTAGAAGAAGAAGTTTATATTGAACAACCTAAAGGATTTATTGAAGACAAGAATAAATATTAGGTATGTAAGTTGAACAAAGCATTATATGGTCTAAAGCAAGCACCTAGAGCATGGTATGAAAGACTGCACTCTTACTTAATCAAGATTGGATTTATAAGGACAAGTGAAAACAACAACATGTATATGAAGAATGATGAGGACAATGGAATACTGCTTTCAGCCATATTTGTTGATGATATTATTTTTTGTGGAAATGATTCTTTATGCAAGAACTTTGGAAATGTAATGTGCAAATAATTTGAGATGTCATTAATTGGTGAAATAAAGTATTTTATAGGTTTACAGATACTACAAATGAAAAATGAGATTTTCATTACTCAATCCAAGTATATAAAGGAAATCTTGAAGAAATTTGGAATGGAGGATTCTAAACATGTAAGTACTCCTATGACTACCAATTGTAAACTATCAAAGAGTGATGAATCTGCACCTGTTGATGAGACACTTTAGAGATCTATGATTAGAAAGTTGCAATATGTGGTTCACAGCAGGCTAAATATAGCACATGCAGTAGGTATAGTTGCAAGATTTTCTGCAGATCCCAAAGAAACCCATATGACAGCAATCAAGAGAATTTTTAGATACTTAAGAGGCACTGAAGATTATGGCTTAGTATATCAAAAGAGGAATGTTTTTGACTTAAAAGTCTAAACTAATGCTGATTGGGCAGGAAACATTGATGATAGGAAAAGCACAGGCGGTGGAGCTTTCTTTCTGGGAGATAAACTAGTAAGTTGGCTTAGCAAGAAACAAGGATGCATTTCACAGTCAACAGCTGAAGCTGAATATGTTGTTGCAACATTGAATTGTAACAATATAGCAGGGATCAAACAACTGTTGGAAGGTATGAATGAGAAAGTTACCGAGCCAGTAACTATATTCTATGATAATACTAGTGCTATTAACATTTCAAAGAATCTGGTAATGCATTCTAAGACAAAGCATATCTCTATAAAGTATCATTATCTCAGAGAAGAAGTTCAAGAGAAGAAAGTTGTGTTGGAATATATTAGTTCAAAGGAACAAATAGCAGACATTTTCACAAAGCCACTACCAAAGGACACTTTTGAGTATCTCAAAAGTAAGTTAGGGGTCCTACCCCTATCCAATACTCACTGACAGAATTCGGTGAAAACATCAATTCTATGAATCTACAGGATAATTATTTATGACTTGATGCTGATTTACACACTTGAGGAGGTTAGCTAAAGTTGTGCAGGAAATAGTGATTGAAGACAAGTTGCTCTGACCGAGACTGAGATGATACATTTGTAATTTCAGCAATAAAATTACTTCACAGCAGAAGAAATCATGAATTAGTTTTACTTTTTGGCATTGTTGTTGTAGTCACATAAATCTGTCCAGCTTAATTAAATTAATATTCGCTATTTATTTGATTAAAAATCCACTAGCCATCAATTAATTAAATTAATATTTGATTAATTCATCCCCAAACATTCTTCTATTAATTAAATAAATTATTCAATTTATTTTAATTAATTCATTAAATCAAATTCACAATCAATTAAATAAATAAAATCTATTTATTTAATTAGAATCCCCTTTTCCTCTTTTAAATAAATTGTCTAAAACATTTATTTAAATCATTATCCCCACCCCACTTGCATTTTCCTACAAATGCAACTTGCACACATTTATTGGAATAAATGAATTTTTATTTTAATAAAATCCTATTTTCCCTCACCCACCAAATCCACTTGCAAAATCTAATCCCCTTCTAGATTCTTCTAAACCCTTCCTAATTAGCCTAATCCATCCTCTAAACTTTGTCACATCCCTAAGCAAAGGGAAGTCACTTCTCAAAACCTCAAAGTCTTTGATAACCATTAAAGGCTTCAAGTCTTCAACCACTAAATGGCTCAAAGTCTTTGATAACCTTTAAAGGCTTTCAACCTTCAACCACTTAATCCCCAAAGTCTCCAATAACCACTAATGGTTAACTCAAACCCTCCCACATGGTTAAAACATTTGTTTTGACTCAACCTCTATCCAACCCAAAGGTCTCATCAGGCCATTAATGCTTTGACCATGATTATCTCTTAAACATTTGCACAAAGGTTTATCCTTGGATTAACTCTTAATCTAGTGGGTAAGCTTAATTTAGACTTGACCCTTAGCCTTTAGATAACCATGAGGTCTTCTCAGGCCTTTAATGCCTCCAACCCCTTTTCTCAACCCAACCCTATGTTGACACTTGTCACCATTTTATTGGTGCCAATTGTGCACATGGATCCCCAACTTTCAAACTCAACCCTTGATTGAATCTTTCAATCTCAATCATCCATTGCTCCATTTTTCCTATAAATAGAGCCCATTTCTTCATAATCTAGATCCTGAAAACTTGTATGCATCTAAGCTATAGACATTTTAGAGGGCATTTCAGCATAATCATCTAATATCTTGTTATTTTGGTTAAAATATATCAGTTTAGCATCAATAGCATAGCATTAGCTTTTTATTTCACATTCAAAGCTCAATACTACAATCTCAATCCTCCATAAGCATCCATAGTGCAAAAAGCTGCTGCGAGCTACACTATTTTGGAACTTGGAGAGGAGAGGAACAAGGGAGAAGAAGCCAAGAGCATGTTAGGAGGCATTTGGAGATGCCTCATCGTATTTACCTTCCTAGTTAGACATTCTATCATGCTTTTGGTATCTCTTTTGATATGCTTGTGTAGGAAAGTGTTTGGTTTATGATTTCTAACACTAACAACTTGGCTTTCCTTCTTATTTGTGTTGTGTTATCATTGACTAACCTGATCCTTTTTGCAGAGCATCATTTGGTGAACCTGACGTGAATCAAACCACCAAAAAACATCTCATTTTTTTCTAACATGTTTGATTGTTGAAAGTGTCACACAGGTTGCGCTTTAGCGCTATTGAACACGTTCTGGCGCTATTGACACTTTTTCTTTTAGCGCTATTGCCCTTAAAATAGCGCTATTGCACAAGTTTCAGCGCTTTTGTCACTATTCTAGCACTTCTGTTCTTATTCTAGTGCTACTGAAGATATTTTAGCGCTTTTGACTCTCTGTCAGTTTTGTTATTTCAGTGCTTCTGTGTGAAATAGCGCTTCTATTTAAATGCAGACTAGCACTATTGCAATAGAATGTTGTAAAACTCACCTTGTAACCGAAAAATTGAAAGTCTTAGGCTTGTGGAAGCCCCCCTTTGGACATAGATTTTACTAACTATTCATTGTTTTTACAGGTTTAAAAACTCATCACTAAAATCACCAATTTTCCTTTGGTGCTCTTAAAACACTTTAAAAACAAACATTTACTTCCATTGCTAGTTAGGATTCATCTTTATTTTGGTGCTTAAAATCAACACACAAATTTTGTTTTTTGCATCAAACTTAAAAATCACAATCCACACTTCAATTTTTGGACAAGTAAAAAGAACAATCAACTTGTTTCAAAATTTTTGCACAGCGATTTTTCCTTCAAGCAAACGTGTTTTCATTACGTTGACCAGGATTTCAAATTCTAGAATACAAAACACATTGCTTTTTGGAGTTAAAAACAACACCATGACTGTTGGAGCAACATCTTCGAATAGTTAGATCACATTTGCAAATGCTGGATTAAAAAGAACAAGTGTTTTATGTGTTTGGCACGCTTGTGCAAAAAGTCAGTCGAGTGGTCCTACCTATAACACACACTATCCTCTCCCTTGGCTCTCGTGGTCCTAGGTGCAAGAGAAAAGTGTTAGTAACGCTCAAATTTTATCTTTTTAAGAGAGGCCTACCAAGGGATCGATACTCTTGGGAACGACCTCGAGCGGTTAATCCTTCGAGCCACTATAGAAATCAGGTGAGAGCGAAAGCTGTAGCCTTGGGTATAGCTGTTCCTACAGTGTAACTGGCCGAAAGGACAAATGGGCCCCACCACCAGTTACAAGGCTCTTAAGTGAGTCACTGTAGAATGAACTTATGTCCAAAAACATCGAACATGACTAAACACCTTTAAGTAGTAGCCCACCCGTTCTATTGATTGAGAATATTTGCGATATAATTTAGTGCAAGAGCATAGATGGTTTTGCTCCCAAGATACTCACCATACATATTTCCTTGCGTAGAAACATAGCTTTTTGAAAAGTCACTTGTGGCTTGATAAAAGTGGTGACTCCCCCATCATAGGGATCATCTATTTGTTATGCTCGTGCAAGACTTAGTATATCACATCCTTACCTGCCACGGTGGGATTCATAAGGTATGTAGTACCAAAGTCGAAGAAATATCAAGATGTGGGCTAAATTTATCACAACTGGCCATTTGACCTTAGGGATAAAAAGTGTTTGAAGTGTGTTCATTTTAAAGACCAAGTGCAAATTGAGCCGACTTCAGGCTTTGGAAATACACCTTAAAATACATCTAAAGGAAGGGTTATATAAAAGTCCAAGGATTGGGTTGATCTAGACCCATACTCATTTGTGCCTTTGGGGCAACATTCTTATGTTTGTGTGCTTGCTTTGTTTTCTTGTCAAAGAAAAATCAGAAAGTCAATCTCAAAAACAAAGTATTCATCCAACCAAACATCTGTCAAAACAACCCCAAACATCAAAAACAAAGTGCAAACAAAGGGGCAAAAACTTTATGACCATTCTTCACATCTTGCGAAAGAAGAAGTGTCATTAGAATATCAACTTAAAAAGAAGACCATTGAGCTCAAAGGCTTTGATCAAAAAAAAGAAATTCTTCTATATCAATCGACAAATCTTTGTCTCCCATAGAGTCTTTCTACATCGCATGCGTCTATACCTTCGAGGCAAAACAAACGAATTTGATTCTGAATCATTGAACCGCAGAGCTTTTATGCAATATAGAGCTCTGAGTTATCACAAAAACTAAGGAGGAAAGATTAATCCCAACTTCTTCCCAAACGTCTGTATCACATACAACACAGCTCAAGAAATACCACCAACACCTGAAAGGGAAGAGGTAGAGTTTGTCCCATTTATGACACAAAGTTTTTATGGAAGTTGAAAACATTTTCATCCATCATCTCACTCATACATCATCACTTCATCATCAATCCGTCCCAACTCTCAAAACATTAAGAGGTTCTTGTCCCAAGTTCTCTTTTAGATATTGCTTGAAATCAAACACATCACATCACTTTTTAGATTGTTTCTACATCTAGTATAAGCTCATCCTAAGAGACACATCTACGCAGGTTAAAACTAGTTCATGAGTGAATCCTCTCATTACTAGGTAGTTAAATCTATAACACTTCTCAGATTTCTCTACACCTTATCACATCAAAACTTATCAAACAAACAAGCAATTCAAAGAAGGAATTTCAGTTACATCCACCTTAAAGGTGCTAGAGATCCACGTGCAACACAATTCACCAAATAATCAATCTCTCATTTCATCAAACACTCATCATCATTTTCACGCAATTTCAACAAAGACTCATAAACAAAATGGCTCAAACCCAATCACAGTCGAGACAACGAGAAATAGAAAGAGAAGAAGAAGAAGAGGAAAATCTCAATGAATTTCAAGAAGCACTTGGAGGAAATGCAGATGACGAAAACCCAAGTACTCCCACTCCTGCAACAATAGAAAGGGCTCAGCATAACCCTCTCTTTAACAGATTGTTTGATGAAATACTCAGGAGCAATGCAGATGCTCACTTCTTAAGACTCGCTCAAGAAGGAGCCAAACTCCCCTCTGACTTTGATCTTGCCCAATTAAGACAAGCATCAGAAAGACAAAGTCATCATGAAGAGGAAAGAGGTAGAGATCCCATCAGATATAACATTCCTCGAGGTAACCCACCACCTCCTCCTCCAAATGAAATGGAGATGTTGCAGCAACAAGTCGAGACTCTCGCCCAACAGCTTCATAGTGGTGTCAAGATTAACCAATTCTCCCTCAATGACATCTATCCCTATCCTTTTGACAATAATATTTACATGCCACCCTTTCCAAGAGGATTCGAAACACCCAAATTTGAAAAATATAGAGGAAAGGGAGATCCTCATGATCATGTCAGAGAATTTCATTCCGCTTGTCTTGAAGTGGCATATGAAGACACCTACCTAATGCACCTTTTTCCCCAAAGCTTGGGAGGAACAACCACATCATGGTTTTCCCGACTACCAGGAGGCATTAGAACATTTGAGGAACTCACCCAGAAGTTCCTAGCTCATTATTCTCATAACATTGAACGCGACATCACCATGGCTGATCTGTGCAACATCAAACAAAAACCAGGTGAACTATTCTTAGTATTCCTGCAACGATGGAGCCAAATGTCTAGCAGACGTTCTCTTCAGTTACCTGAATGAGAACTAGTGGAAATATTCATTTCCAACTTAAACGAAGAAATGGAATTTCACCTGGATGTTAAAGACACAGACTCATTTAATGATATGATCACCAATGGTTTAAAATGTGAACGGGCACTCATCAAGAAAGGACTCATCAAAATATTTAATGAACCAAAAGATGGTCCTCGCCCACGCTTCAATAGCGATAAACCAAGCTTCTGGAATAAAAACAAGAATATCGTCAATGATGGGGTTGTGGATGCCAGGACTGTCCAAAATGCACAACCTGTGGTTCGGTTTGCAGGACAAAATCCTCCACCTCAGAATAACACAAATGTTCCTTCCAATCAAGGTCGCATCACATCTCACGATGAACCTAGACCTTGTCAGCAAAAACAGAAATGCACATACACTCCCTTAGGGGAACCCATTGAAATAGTGTTGCGACAACTCCTCTCTCAAAATTTGGTCACTCTACCTAAGCTATCAAACTATGAGCCTCAAGTCAAACCGGCATGGTGGAGAGATACTGAACACTGTGAATTCCATCAAGGAAGAGGGCACAGAACAAGTAATTGTCACCGATTGAAAGATCTCATTCAGGATCTTATTGATCGAGGAGAAATTGAAATTGAAGGACATAACCCAAAAACAACCAATAATGATCATTTGATGTTCAAAAATCCACTTCCATCACAAGATCAAAGGGATCCTTCCACTTCCAGGCGAGGCACTGATACCACTGATTATACACAGGCTACGTATAATTACACTGTAAATCATCTATATGATGCCAATGAACAAATTGCAACCATAACCTTCAAAAATCCCAACTCAAATTGCAATGTTGTTATGCGTCGTGGCAAAGTTACCATCAAGGCAGCTCCACAAGGCACCACCTCCATCCCAAAGTAGTACAATCTTGTGGAACAATTAGACAAAACCCCTGCGCTTATATCCATTTTAGAGCTTTTGCGTCTATCGCCATCTCATAAAACTATCTTGGATCAAGCACTCCAAGAGGCGTCAGTCCCTGCAAACTTGAATACAGACCAATTTCAAGCAATGGTTGGAAGCCTAAAGTCATCACCTTGTCTCACTTTTTCCGAAAGTGACAACTCTTCCTTCCAACAACCTCATAACGCTTCGCTACACATTGAAGGCTTTATCAACCAACACAGGATCAAGCGAGTCTTGATCGATAATGGAGCCGGCCTGAATATTTGCACACTACAGTTGGTCACAGCATTGGGATATGCAGTAGAATCAGTAGATCCTCGTCAGAAGATCACAATCAAAGCCTATGACGATGCGGAGCATTCATCCAAAGGAGCTGTGGTACTACCAATCCGAGTGGGGCCCATGGTAAAGCACATCATTTGTCAAGTTCTGGACCTTCCTCTGCCATATAATCTATTGTTAGGAAGACCTTGGATACATGCCATGCAAGCTGTTCCATCTACCTACCATCAATGTATCAAGTTCCCACATAACGGTGTAGAGATCACAATCCTGGGCGATGCAAATCCCTTTGCATTTTGCCATAATATTAGCCATCAACCAGAAATTACCGTTCCTAATAATAGAGAAGCCATTTCCTCCACATCATATATAAGTCCCGCCTCTCTTGCCAGTTCAAACACCACTATGCCCAAGCAAGAAAAGCTTAAGATGAAGATCACAGAGGAAGGTCCTGGGGAATACAACTTAAGTCAACTCTTTTGTGTGGGACAAATGCCCACTTCTCCTAGAACTCATGGTAAACCACAGCAGGTACTCCAGCAACCACTAAACATACCAGCATGTGCCTTGATGCCTTTCATTCTTGGAAAGAGTCAAGAGGAAGAAACACAAGATGAGGACCTAGCGGACTGGATCTATAAAGATCCCATCACCACTGATATACCACAAGTTAGACTTCCTACGGATCAGTATGGCAAAGGCCTCCTCATTATGCAAAGAATGGGATATGATGGTCAGAGTGCTTTGGGATATTGCAAACAAGGACGACATGAACCTCTACTACCAGAATTCAAACCCAAAGGTAATACAGGCCTAGGCTTTGAAAAGGAGATATTTTCTAAACTCAAATTCAAAGGAAAACCCAACAAACCATTATGTCAGCCTACTACCAAAAGGCCACCTTTCATTATCAAAGCGGCATCAAGCACCATCCCAACTGCCCCATCGAGGCTCAGAATCCCAACACAACCATCACCAATGCTACTCATCCCACCAAACGAACCAGTAATCCCATCAGCAGTACCATTAGCAGCAGCAATTGTATCAGAACCCGCAACAACATCTATGGCACCAGCAGTTCCAGCAGAAACCACTGAGTCAATACTACCAATACTTCCCGTATCAGATTCTTTAATCTCCATCAACCGCCCTGCAACACCGATCATTACAAAGGTACGTCAACCAATCACACCTGTAGTATTTAACTCAAAGGACATCCCAGTATGGTATAGTAATCAGATGCTAGAAAGTGATTCAGAGACCGACTCACATGAGTGGGAATTTGATTCAGTACAGCTTAACACTTCAGATGAGGAAGACACATCGCCACCTCCACCACGCAAAGACATCCCTGTTTATGGAGAAGCACAGATAAAGACCACTTGGGTTCCTGAACTGGAAACGTCTTCCACAGACCCTACGTCTCATCCTACACCTGATTCTGACAGGGAGAGTACCATCAATGACCTTCACCATAACGTCTTAACCCTCACTGATACCTCTAACGAACTTAACCTAGTCGATGACGTAATGCCCATTGTCCACCCTGAACTCATCGAATGGAACCAACCAAATCCCCCATGTCTTGACTTCTTCCAAAACGATGAGGCTATCATTGACTTTTTGGAATTAAGGGATAACCTACCAAGCGGGGATCACAAAGCTGGATTCGCCATTGAACTTAATAGCGCAGCATACTTCGGGGCGGATGCCAAACCTTTCAGCTGCAAAAATATAACAATAAAACATGGATTTTCCAGTGAAAACCACACTGTGGCACTGTTTGATTCGACAAAAGTAAAAAGAAAGAGCGTATCCAACGGTGAAAACCTCTCTGAGGCGCCTAAGGATGAAGGGTTTGACATTCTCCCTGATAATACACAATAGGAACGATCAACAATTCTCATCGAGGAAACCAAAGAGTACAATATGGGGACTCCTGAAAATCCTCATATCATACATCTGGCATCTCTTCTCACTCTAGAGGAACAACCTAAATTTATAGAGTTCTTCCAGAAGTGTTAGATCAACTTCGCATGGTCATATGTAGACATGCCTGGGCTTGATCCTGATTTAGTCATGCATCACCTCACCATAGCAGAAGGAGCCAAACCTGTCAAGCAGAAGCTTCGTAAGATGCATCCTCAGATTGCAGTACTAGTCAAAATAGAACTCAAAAAACTCCTAGACACTGGTTTCATTAGGCCAATTGATTATGCAGAATGGATCTCCAACATTGTGCCTGTCGGCAAACCAAAAGGGGGCATCCGCATTTGTACTGACTTCAGAGATCTGAATAAGGCATGTCCTAAGGATGACTTCCCCCTTCCAAATATTGACATCATAGTGGATCTGACAGTAGGACATGCCATGCTTTCACTCATGGATGGATTTTCAGGATACAATCAGATAAAGATCACACCAGAAGATCAGCATAAGATAGCCTTCATTTGTGCATGGGGCACATATTGCTGGAATGTAATGCCTTTCGGTCGCAAGAATGCAGGAGCAACCTATCAAAGAGCAATGACCACCATCTTCCATGACATGATGCATACCATGATGGAAAATTATGTGGATGACTTACTAGCAAAATCACTCACCAGAGAAGGACATCTCCACATATTAGAGAGAATCTTTGATAGACTAGAACAATACCATGTTCGACTCAACCCAAAGAAATGTGTCTTTGGAGTAACCTCCGGGAAACTGCTAGGATACATTGTCTCAAGCAAAGATATTGAGGTTGATCCAGCAAAAGTTAAGGCAATCATGGACATGCCACCTCCAAAGAATATCAGTCAGCTAAGGACATTACAAGGATGACTTCAATCCATCCGAAGATTCATTGCACAACTGGCTGATAAGTGTCACCCATTTACACATCTGCTACACAAGAACATCCGCTTTCAGTGGGATGCCCGATGCCAACAAGCATTTCAGACGCTTAAAGACTATCTCATGAATCCACCATTGCTGATGCCACCAGATCCAAGTAGACCGTTGTTACTTTATATCTCAGCAACAAGTACATCATTGGGTGTACTACTGGCACAACATAATGCAGAAGGCAAAGAGTGTGCTGTATACTACATCTCTCGCACACTGGTGGGCTATGAACTCAATTACAAACCTATTGAGCGAGCTTCCCTAGTAGTAATCTTAGCAGCCACTAAACTGAGGCACTATCTGTTAACACACAAAGTACAACTCATTGCAAAGATTGATCCACTCAAGTATTTACTCAGCAAAGCAGCATTGATAGGTTGCTTGGCCAAATGGGTGATGATTCTAAGTGAATTTGACATTGAGTACGTGGACCGTAAAGCTATCAAAGGTCAAGTTATTGCAAATCAGTTGGCCGATGCACCCCTCACAGGTGATCATCCTCTTATCTCCAATTTTCCAGATGAAGAGATATTCATGATCACAACAACACATCCATGGAAACTATATTTTGATGGGTCATACACTAGGCATGGCTCGGGGGCAGGCATTCTGTTTATCACACCCCAAGGTGATAGCATCCCGAAGTCTTACAGGCTCACATTCCCATGCACAAACAACATAGCAGAATATGAGGCCTTGATCACAGGACTCAGGTTAGCCGTACAATGGAAATTACAAGAACTGCAAGTATATGGCGACTCACAACTGGTCATTCGACAAGCAACCGATGAATATCATACTAAAGATGATAAACTCATGCCATATAAGCAAATGGTAGACAGTCTAAAGACATCATTTACTACTATCATTTTTGAGCAGATACCAAGAGATTAGAATCGAGCTGCTGACGCCATGGCTACCATCGCATCTCTCCTAGATCTTCCACAAAATTCAACACGCTACGAATTCTTGGTCGAATAGCTTTGGATCCCCGCTTATGATATCCCTGAATCTGAAATGATATGTCATCTTGTCGGTTCTGAATCCCCATGGTATGGTGAGTTCTACACCTATCTCCGCAATCATACCCTTCCTCCCAACCAATCGAATAACCAACAAAAAACCTTCATTCGCCAAACTACTCGATATACCATTATTACCGATGCGGTCTTGATGGTACTCTCCTTCGATGTTTGGAACAAGATGAGATAACAAAGGATTTGGAAGAGGTACATGAAGGAATTTGCGGGACTCATTCAAGTGGACCATCACTCGCCAAGAAACTCCTGCGAGCTGGATATTATTGGCCATCTATGGAAAAAGATTCCTACTACTTTGTCAGAAAGTGCAAGAAATGCCAAGTTCATGGCAACCTGATACATGCACCAGCACAGGAATTACAAACAATCACAACACCATGGCCTTTCTGTCAATGGGGCCTTGACCTTGTGGGTAAAATCCATCCATCTTCATCCAATGGCCATAAATTCATTATTACCGCCACCGAATATTTCACAAAGTGGATCGAGGCTGTTCCACTTACCCAAGTCACCGGCAAGCAGATCGCCTCATTCATCCTCAACTACATCATCTGCCGGTATGGTGTGCCCATGTCCATCATCACAGATAACGGTCTTCCTTTAAAAAATCAGGATGTCCGTGAACTTTATGAGAAATTTTACATCCAACATCGCTTTTCCACCCCCTATTACCCACAAGGCAATGGTCAGGCCGAAGCATCCAATAAAAATATATTGAGGATCCTAAAGAAGATAGTCAATGATGCCAGCCATGACTGGCATGTTCAACTAAATCCAAGCGCTATGGGCATATCGAACTAGCATTCAAACCCCTACAGGTGCAACTCCTTATTCATTGGTCTATGGTGCAGAAGCTATCTTGCCTATTGAGGTCAAGATACCATCATTACGGGTTTCCTTGCACAATCTCATCGATGATGAAGCCTACAGAGTATCCCATCTTCAGGACTTAGAGTTACTTGATGAGAAACGACAAGCTGCATACAATCACCTCAAAGCCTATCAGCAGCGCATGAGCAGAAGCTACAATCGCCGAGTTAGACCTCGTACATTTGAGGTAGGTGATCTTGTTCTTCGAGAGAATCCTCGCAACCAACCAAACAGAGAACATCAGGGAAAGTTTGAATCAAACTGGCTGGGCCCATATGTTGTCACTGCTGTATTCGGGTCCGGGGCATATCAGTTGGCTACATCAGAAGGAGAACCGCTTGCAGATCCAATCAACAGCATGCACCTCAAACGGTTTTATACCTAAGGTGTATAGAGCATCAGGCTCCCCTGCATACCAGAAAATACCAAAAACATTCAGAAAAATGTCTTGAAGAAAATACAAAAACATTCAAAAAAAAAAAAAAAAGTAAAGAAAGATCATGCATCCAAATGGTGAACAACCACTCCGGTGGCACCTTGGGTAAGTACGATGGTGAAAACCTAGCAAACAGGTGCCACTCGTAAAGGATATGGCTCTATTGTCTTTCAGGCTCATTGCGATCACATTCATATACACATCCATCCATCCACAACCATGGCTTGTTATTTGTCTGCAATTATGATAATACTTCATGCGTCTAAGCATCCCGCATTTTCATAGTCATGTCTAAAACTGGGGGCAATGCCTTTAACCTATTGATGGAAGTGGGTTCTACATTGTCTTATGATTCATTAAGTTCTTCATTCAAGCAATCATCAAAATACCAAAAACATTCAAAAATGTCTCAACACAAAATCCAAAAAACATTCAAAAATGTCTCACAAAATCCAAAAACATCAGAAAACATCAAAAATCGCACAAAAACATGGCAACACATTGTACATACTCATCCGCACAGATACCAAACAAACATTGTGATATACTCCACAAAATGACCACTTATCAATCGACCACACAATCAACATCAACACTCAAAACTGTCTTCAACAAGGATGCATCCTTCCTTACCAAAACAAAGACAAGATGACATTTTCTTTGACAAGAAAATTATGTTAAGCTATCCAATACTTGGTTGATTTGTGAGTACAATCATTTGTTTATCTGTATCGGGATCTTTTCAACATTGTTTTGTATCGTTTGCGCATTATTTCCGATGAAGTTCTGGGGCATGTACTAATGGTGTCTACATGGGAAGTTCACTAAGTTACGTGATCATAGGCACAAATGCAGTCATAGATCACTACGGCTTGCTGACTACAGCGTATACCTCGACCATATGGGCATGAACCATTACCAAGGATCCATATTCTTTATTCTTTATGTATATACTGTTTGTTTGCAGGTACTATGCTCTTCCTTTGGTTCCTCCTACCTCATCCAAACTGGATACAGGTTTTTATCTCTTAGTACAGTATGCACTTGTCTCAGGATATGATCAGCCTAAGATCAAGGAGGATGATCCAAGTCATGCATGAAAGGAGATAATCCTTGTCTGTTCTGCAAGCAATACTCAGGTCAACTTGATCCATTATATCAAGTTGCTTGTATTAACTTGCTATATAAAATCCATGTAAGAAATACTCTGGTCATCTTGAATCATTATGTCAAGATGCTTGTATTCTCTTCCAACATTTTAAAGCTCAATGATGAAAATAGAGCACTATGGATCATCATTTCATCTCATCTATTTATATATTGCATTCCATTGCATATCACCCATTCATTCATTCATATATAGGATTTATATGCAAATGTGAAAATTAAGCTGGTCTTGGATACAATCACGACCGAGTACTCTGATACATCATCAAGGCATCATGCAAAGTCGTACAAACCTTGCATCCCTCATGGTCATATCATCATCACATTTAGTTGCATCTTGCATTAAGTACATTCATGTCATTTTTAACTTAACATTGCATATAGTTCATTTTGGACATTAATTTTCATTAAACATTTGCATCATTGCATCAATCATAAATAATTAGATTCATTCGTGAGATTAAATTGTCTTTGATTATATTAAGTCATTTACTAGGCATTCATATAGTGTCGATTATCCATCATCATTTTATCATCCTTTATCATTTATTATTGCATACATTCATTTATAGTTAAAAGGTGCATTCATTCATTACTAAGTATCTTATTATGCTCATCTTAGGATCCATTCACATTTGCATTCATTATCATCTTTTTAATTGCATTAAGGTGCAGTTATTAAAACATTAGTTATAGTATCATCACATTATCATTTGTACTTAAATCATATTTAAGCATTTAGAATCATAAATCCATTTGTTTATTAAACATTGGTTCATACCATATATATATATATATATATATATTCACTTTACATACACATTCATTTAGGCATTATCATATAAACATTTGTACTTTACATTTTGTTTATCCATGATGCATTCATTTAACACATTACCATATAAACATTTGTACTTTACATTTTGTTTATCCATGATGCATTCATTTAACACATTATCATATAAACATTTGTACTTTGCATTTTGTTTATCCATCTTACATTCATCTAAAAACATCTAGATACATAACATCATTCATTCAACCATTGCATTAACACCATCACATAACTCATCTCATGTTCATAAATCATCATAAGCATACCTCATCATCATGACATTACATACATAAAAGCATTACATCAACAAAAATCAAACAAATCATATATAAACCTGCATTTCATATGTCAGTATCATCATCAAAACATGCATATAAGGAACATCTCATCAATGCATACATATACATATATCCATCTAAACAATAAACTCATCATCCTGCATAAACATCCATATAACTCAAATGCATATCATCAAAATATGGGATCTCCTCATATATCTCATCTCATATATCAGAGTACAATGAAGTCTACAAAAATTGGCTACCAAGAGCCATCTCAGATACAGTCCACAAAATAAAGATACAAATACATATATGCATGAATGCTCTCTCAAATTCCGCTCTGGCCAGATGCTGTCCCAACACCTCCCCCTGCTCCACCACTGGTGCCTGCACCACCTAATCCATCTCTCCGTGGAGGCCTCATCGAACCCCCACTCCCTCCTGCATCTCCTGATCTCTCCCGCCTCAAAGGACCCATCACTCCCCCACTGCTCTGCATCCTCTGTGATTGCTCTGATCTCGTCTGCTGCATCTGGGTATAACTGAGAGCTCACTGACTGAGTGGCACCACCTGCTCATATAAACCTCACCAGTACTCTATCTCAGCCTGTGCTCACCCAAACTGCCTCATAACCTCCCCTTTAGGCCCCTGTGCTCCTACTCCAGGCCAGACTCTCTCTTGCAGCTCCGCTAATCTCTCCACTGCAGCATCTCTCTCCCGCAGCACCACCGTCAACTCTGATTCCCATGCAAATAGCTGCACATCCCTAGCTGCCACCTCTGCCTCCAAATCCTCTATCCGCGTCTGCAAGCGTACTATAATGTGGTCCCGCAGATCTCCAGTGGCTCCCTCCCCTATGTCCATAGTCACCTCCCCTACACCTCCCTTTCTAGTAGTCCCCTCCCCTCTATCCATCGGGATCTCCCTCTCCATCCCCCTCCCACTCAACTGAACTCCCCTCGGTATCAGTGGTCCCTGTGAGATCTGTAGAGGAAGTCCACCTCTCCCTCTCCGCTAGCTCCGCATCCCCAATCCTCCTCCACCTCCTCCATCTCCTCCTCCTCCATCTCCTCGACCTCCTGCCCTCCCCCGTCTCTGTCCCCTCTCATCCTCAAATGCTAGGATCGGCTCTACTGGGTCCGATATCCGTAGGATTGGGTGCACCGCCCGATACTGCGTGTACTCATCTGTAACCCCTGCATCAACGACCCTCGATCGTAGGTCCCATGGCCTCGCCTGTATTGTCCAAAACTCTACTAGTGCCTGATCATAAGGTAGCACTGGACCCCATGCATACCTCTCCCGAATCACCCGTGCATACTCTCCTGATCCGCTAGGCAGTCCCTGCTGCCGTCCAAACTGCCTCATCACTCTCCTAGGCACCTGTCTCTCCACATGATAGGAGGTCCTCCCAATGAGGAATCGGGTCATGAACACATATGGCAGTGCCTCTGCATCATCATCCCATGGCTCACACTCCAAGTATGGCTGCCATATCACTGCATCCAGGTCATCCAATGCCCGTCGCCACCACTCCAACTTCCCCAAGTGGGGCTAACTCATCATACCACTGTACATAAACATGTACGACTGGTCCATTGCCCGGAATCTAAGACTCACTGGTCGAGTCACTGGTAGGTGCTCCCAAGCCCAAATGTGTAAAAGCGTCATGCCCACTGCTAAAGAACCCCTCCCTCGGTACACTACCTCATGGAGCTTCTGATACATATGCGCCAGCACGCACGACCCCCATGCAAATCAGGTCCCCTCGGTCATCATCATCTTGATAACCTATCCCCATCCCACCGCCAACCCATGTGACTGCCTGTCTGGACACAACAGTCCTCCCATAATCCCTGACAAAACTACTGGAAGAGGCTCATATAGTGCCGCTATATCCTCCCAAGCAATGGAGCCATCATCAATAAATACATCCTCATCAAATATTCTCTGCACTGCCACAGTCCCCCAGGATCTATCGTACATGACCAGCTCTCCTCGGATCGGAATCCATAGGATGTGCCACACATCCTCCAATGTCACGGTCATCTCCCCCTGAGCCAAATGAAAGGTGCACGTCTCGCTATGCCACCGCTCCGCCAGTGCTGTGATCAATCCGTGATTCATATGAATCATGGGCATGTGCATCACCTCATAAAGACCAGTCGCTGCAATACAATCAATCTCTGCCTGCGTCAATTGGTCCCGCAACCCCTGTGTCGCAGGATGACGCTCGCGTAACTGCAACACGCGCAGATCCTCCTGCACATGAACATTCATCAATCACCATCAGTTGTTTTGTTTTCAAACTTTCTTAAGTTTAAACCTAGACTATCATCAGATACTTTGATCAAGTATCTTCGGGTCTCAATAGGTAAGCAATCATGGCCACCTAGACTTCAACGGGCATTTATCCTAACAAATGACCTAAGTCTCATCAGGCTGCTATGGTTCAAAACAACTCCCACTTCACCTCGCCATCCCTCAATCATTGGCATCAGCAGATTGGTCTTCATCCACACTGGGGCATCTTTTTATCTTAAGACAAAAGCGTTATTTTTCCAACAAAAGCACTAGTTTTCAACAATAGCGCTACAACTATAACAAAAGTGCTCAATCAGCTATACCATAGCGCTACAACTACAAACGCGCTAAAACCCCACTACAATAGCGCTCTTTTCGCTCAATAGCGCTCAATTAACCCATCAATAGCGCTAAAACTTGAATACAATAGCACTAATGCATGGCAAAAGTGCTCAAACCAGGGGACAATAGCACCATTGCGGCACAAAAGCACTAATTGATGGAGCAAAAGCACCAAAACAATAGTTCTAGTGCTCTTGCTCCAACTTAACTTGGACTCAGCTAAAAACCTAGCAAAAATGCACAAAAATTGAATTTTTGAATTTGCGTACCGCTGGTCCATAGTCATCTGGCTACTAGAATCGTCGGACTTGCTCGAATCTGTGCTCAGTGATCGGAATCGGCATCGTAGATGTTGCTTGCTCCTCCAAATGTCACTATCAGAGCTCTCGTTTTCAACTAGTTGCAGTCACAAATGATCCTGTTTTCACCTCTTTCACCCCATTTATACCCTTCGTCGTCACCATAACTTCCCCCCTACTCATTGCCGTGGTCCCCGTGAACTTCCCGAGCCCCCCATTTCTCCATGTTTCCCTCGTTTTCTTCTATTTTTCACCCGAACGCCTAACTTCTTCTCTTCTACCACCCTGCCAATTTTCGTTCTTTTTCGAGAGATCGCCTGATTTTTCAAAATTTCTCGACTCATCTCTCGAGGGGGCATACCACCCATAAAATTCACATTTTATGGGGCATTTCTTCACACCTATTTTTCTTTCTTTGAAACGACGCGATAAACCGCACCGTCTCAAAGAGGGGCAAATGTAGTCACATAAATCTGTCTAGCTTAATTAAATTAATATTCGCTATTTATTTGATTAAAAATCCACTAGCCATCAATTAATTAAATTAATATTTAATTAATTCATCCCCAAACATTCTTCTATTAATTAAATAAATTATTCAATTTATTTTAATTAATTCACAATCAATTAAATAAATAAAATCTATTTATTTAATTAGAATCCCCTTTTCCTCTTTTAAATAAATTGTCTAAAACATTTATTTAAATCATTATCCCCACCCCACTTGCATTTTCCTACAAATGCAACTTGCACACATTTATTGGAATAAATGAATTTTTATTTTAATAAAATCCTATTTTCCCTCACCCACCAAATCCACTTGCAAAATCTAATCCCCTTCTAGATTCTTCTAAACCCTTCCTAATTAGCCTAATCCATCCTCTAAACTTTGTCACATCCCTAAGCAAAGGGAAGTCACTTCTCAAAACCTCAAAGTCTTTGATAACCATTAAAGGCTTCAAGTCTTCAACCACTAAATGGCTCAAAGTCTTTGATAACCTTTAAAGGCTTTCAACCTTCAACCACTTAATCCCCAAAGTCTCCAATAACCACTAATGGTTAACTCAAACCCTCCCACATGGTTAAAACATTTGTTTTGACTCAACCTCTATCCAACCCAAAGGTCTCATCAGGCCATTAATGCTTTGACCATGATTATCTCTTAAACATTTGCACAAAGGTTTATCCTTGGATTAACTCTTAATCTAGTGGGTAAGCTTAATTTAGACTTGACCCTTAGCCTTTAGATAACCATGAGGTCTTCTCAGGCCTTTAATGCCTCCAACCCCTTTTCTCAACCCAACCCTATGTTGACACTTGTCACCATTTTATTGGTGCCAATTGTGCACATGGATCCCCAACTTTCAAACTCAACCCTTGATTGAATCTTTCAATCTCAATCATCCATTGCTCCATTTTTCCTATAAATAGAGCCCATTTCTTCATAATCTAGATCCTGAAAACTTGTATGCATCTAAGCTATAGACATTTTAGAGAGCATTTCAGCATAATCATCTAATATCTTGTTATTTTGGTTAAAATATATCAGTTTAGCATCAATAGCATAGCATTAGCTTTTTATTTCACATTCAAAGCTCAATACTACAATCTCAATCCTCCATAAGCATCCATAGTGCAAAAAGCTACTGAGAGCTACACTATTTTGGAACTTGGAGAGGAGAGGAACAAGGGAGAAGAAGCCAAGAGCATGTTAGGAGGCATTTGGAGATGCCTCATCGTATTTACCTTCCTAGTTAGACATTCTATCATGCTTTTGGTATCTCTTTTGATATGCTTCTGTAGGAAAGTGTTTGGTTTATGATTTCTAACACTAACAACTTGGCTTTTCTTCTTATTTGTGTTGTGTTATCATTGACTAACCTAATCCTTTTTGCAGAGCATTAGTTGTCAAAGGGGGAAAAGACTAATTAGTGAAGACTAATAGGTGAAGATGGGAGAAGACTAATGACTGGGGGAGAATTCAAGGATAACATGAGAAGATTAACAACAATCTGAATCCGAATCAATTGAAATAAAATCAAGTTCATTTTGCCATCAATGCCAAAGGGGGAGATTGTTAGCATTTCACAAAGGGAGAATGTTGGCATTCCAGTAAGTTTGTTGGTATAAGGATTTTGAGAAGGTTGTTCAAGATTGTGGATATAACTGAGAAAGGATGACTACTGTCTTAATAATATTATTTTTTCATTGATGTCAAACAATTGATTTTCTAATTCAGTATGATGTTGCCATATCTTAATGAGTATGTTTTGACAAGTATAAATATGTCGGTAAGTGACATAGAAAGAATGAAAATGAAGGGGAGTAATAAGTTATTCAATGGGCAACTATTACCAAGTTAGACAGTGATGAGATTTTGTTGTTTTGATTGTTTTAAATAATGAGTATTCGAAGACTAGACAAGAAGGAGAAAAGATTTCAAGCTATAGAATGAGTAAAGGTTTGATATTGTTCTATGTTACCGAGCATGAAGCTAGTCGGTAAACACTAAGGTTATTGATATCAATTAAAGAAGGCAGAATGTCTGCCGAGTAAAGGTTCAATATTTACCAAGTAACAATCGAGTAATAATAGAATGAATTGGATGGATAAAAGGATTATTAAATGAAGGATGCCAATGAGCTGGAGATGTATAGATGATTGGTATGTTGTGCAAGAAGCTTGTTGAGGATCTACAACAATGAAAATACAGGAGTTAGATCTACAATCCAGATTGAACGGTCATAACCTAGCACAAGTTCCAAGGCTAGATAAAACATTTTCAGATCGAAGGATACAATGAACCTAGTCAAGTTTGAAGATCTGATGTCTAAGATTGATCATGGAAAATGTGATCAAGGAGATTAAGCGGTTAGGAATTGTTTATAAATAAGAAATTGTTAATGAACAATGTATGCGAGAAAATAGAAGAACAATGATACTACAATAGTGATCACCGAGCACAGAAGATTGAATATTTGATTAAAGAACAGATTGAGAAGCCCAACAAGGAGCAAGATAAGTCTTATGACAAGATTATTTTGAGCACATAGAGTCTACTCTAGCATTTCAGATGTGAAGTTGCAGATATATTTTATACTGTTATTTATTTTGTAAGTGACAGGAAATCTCTTAACCGAGTGGACCTAACAGTCTTATTTGTAAATCCTCTAGCAAGGTAACATTCTAAATGAGTGTTTGAAATCCTTTGACAAGGTCACTTCTAACAAAGTGCAAGATTCTAACAAGTTTGAGGGAAATCCCTTAACCGGGTCACATCTAGTAATGTGTTCATGTAATTTGTAACAAGATTGGCTTTTAACCGAGCATACTCTAGAAGGGTATATTTCTTAGTCGGTCTGAAATCCCATAGTGGTTTTTCTCTATTTGGGTTTCCACATTAAATCTAGTGTTAAATGTGTTATGATGTTTTAAGTGTATCTATTTATGAGTTTGAATGGTTTACAGTCATAGTTGTATATCAGTAAAGGCTACCGAGGTTGAATTTGATGAATACATTGATTATTGAGTTGTTATGATTCACCCCCCCCTCTCATCTTACTGACAAATGGAACACACATGCAAGGAGTAGAAAATGTATAGGAGGAAGTAGATGCACAAAAAGAAGAAATACATGTGCATGAAGAAGAAACAAGAAAAATAAATAGATGCACATATCTATATTTGTGACTCAAAAAACACTCAAATCTTAACAAAAAGTGTTAGCACTTAGGGACATAGGTCCCATCGAGTGCACCGAAATGTGTATTAGAAAAATATTGTAATCAATAAAACATATTAACAAGCAATAGAATAAAAAATGCAATCATTCAAATCTCTCAATGAATTTAATAAGAAATGAATTGTGAAATAATAAACTAGGAACAATAAGAACTCAATCACAATCAAATCAATTTAGATAATGAAGCTTAAGGAAAGTGGATACAATAAAGAATGTATAAAACTAGCAATACCTTCATGCAAAAACCTTGCTTAGTTCCATTTTGTTTGGGTTTATCAATTTTTCATCAAGATAACAACATTCAAATACTTGATACTTGATTGATAATGTGTGTGTTTGGGAGAGAGAGATTAACAAGATAGCTAGCTTGATATGGATAATGCTTGAATGTTTCAAGAGGCAAAAATGATAAGATAGATGAATGTTGTATTTATAACATTTCCAAGATAGAGATGAGTATGACACTTTAGTTACCTAAAGAATAAGAGGTGTCAACTCAAGTAAAAATTTATTAATTCAAAGACAACTAGTACATTTGGAGTATTTTTTTGACGACCGTTCGTTAGAACTCAGACAACTAAATGTCAAAATTCTGACGTATTTGTTCATCGCTATTTTATTTGTCAATGATTTCGATGATAGGATTCATGTCAAAATTCTGACAATACCACATCGGAAATTTCTATGCACCCGCGACATATTTTTTTGATGAGGAGACTTTGAAATTCCAACCTCATTGCATCCTTTATCATCGTAACATTTGTCGGTGACCATTTATTTATCATCATAAACTTTGTTGATGCATTTTACTTTGGCAGTATCCATCGGGATAAGTCTTACCGATAGCCTCATCGACTATTGACAAGACAAGATTTGTCCATTGCCGCTAGGTGACATGTTTGTTTGATGAGGAGATGTCAAAATTCTGACCTCGTTGCATCCTTTATCACCATAACCTTTGTCAATGACCCTTTAATGTCCTAACCTTTTATCGATGCATTTTAATTTTGCTAGTTTCCATCAGGATAATTCTTACCAATAGTCTCATCAGCTATCGGCAAGACATGATTTCTCCATTGCTACTAGTGTGTGTTTTGTCGATGGACCATCTTCAAGGAGATGTCAAAATTACGATGATGGACAAGGCTACGTCCTGCGACATTTTTGTTGTCGCAGGTATGGAAACATTGTCGGTTGTCTTATTGTGTTAATTGGAATTCCAACCTTCCCCAACATTTAAAAAAAAAAAAACTCCCGACTGCTTTTGTCTACACTGATGACCCTTTATCACCATAACCTTTATCGATGCATGTTTTACTTTTTGCCAGTGTCCATCGGGATAAGTCGTACTGATAGCCTCATCGGTTATCGGCAATACAAGGTTTCTCCATTGCCGCTAGTGTGTTTTCTTCCGATGGACTTCAACAGTGTATGTTATCCCAATCACATGCTTCTACTATTAGATAGTTCAAATAATTAGAAGACAACTGAGAGGGGGGGGGGGTGAATCAGTTGTCATAGGTTACTAGAACCTTAAGCAATTAAAATTTTGATACTAGAACCCAAAATATTAATACCGTAATGCTTAAACCAAATACTGGAATAACAGTTAAATCAATTAAGCATAAACAACAATCACAGAATAAATACCATCCACATGACACCAAGATTTGTGAGTGGAAAACCCGATAAAGGGAAAACCTACGGTGGGAAGCCTACCCACAGTTAGATAATACTTTTGCAATAAGTATGTGAATTACAATTGAGGGGCCTGCACTTGCAGGAAGGCCAACAACCTAGAGCGCACTGCTCATCACAAAAGGAGTCTCAGTGACTACATATAAATCTAGACTACAATCCGGAGAAGTGTTGAACTGCAAAAGATAGCATCTTCTATGCCCGAGTATAGTTTTGGTTAAGCTCGATACCAGAGGACTAAATCCTCTTACATAAACCCAATTCAATCTCCAATGATCGACCAAATCCTCTGCCTTAATGATATTACATTATTCGCACATTACATATCCATATCCCCTTCCCACAACCATGACCATTATGATCTATAACGAGATCTTACATCATATATATAAACCCTCGACCATAAACAATTAGGTCAGCCACCAGATAATAAACCAATTATATAATTACAAAACATGTTGTCCTTAGACCAAACAAACAATATTCAACACATAAGACATCCCAGAAACATATCAAGAAGTCTAATCCACATGCTTCATTAAATTGGTCCATAACCTAGACCAACCGGGACCCAATATAGGTCCATATGCTATAACAATGATCTCCATCCAACAAGTCTTGAACATGATCACCATCAGCATCCTAAAACTCTAACAGAAGCTGCACCAACACCACTTATGCATATCATCAAAGATCTTCATTAAAAGCTCTACTGGTGAAACCCTCGTCAGAACCAGAAGCCAAGCTTCCAAGCAAACATGATAGCATCTGATCACTAGACCAAAACGAACTGACTAAATATAAACATGAGTATCATGAATAAGCAAATTCCATAACCAAACCATACCGGAGCCTACCGAATCATGCTGGATCCAAACCAACCAGAAACCACTCAACCTACCGAGACCAGAAGGGTGTCAGTAAAGCATCCAAACAACTAGTGTTGGCATCAATGACAGAACATCAATGCAACACATAATCAATTCCACCAAATGGACAACATCTACTTGTTGGTGTTAGCATTGGGTTGACTTTTGCCAATTACAAAGGATTAATATCAGCAACATTAATATCAGTGAGCTTACAAAGGATTAAGCGTAGTAGGTACTTCAAATTATCAGGAACATAAAGATGAAATAGCTACAATAATGCATGAGAAGACTTATCATAAGGAATCATAATAGTAAATGCCAAAAATGTCTTGCAGTGAATACATAAAGCATTCATAAATAGCCATACATATAGTCATATTGTTGTTTATAAATACTATCAAAGAAGGATATTATAAAGATAGAGACCTAGAAATCAATATGCAGTCATGGATAAGAGTGTAGGTTAGGTATAGTCCTAGACCTTATTTAAAGGGCTACATGTGATAGTGCACGTGCCTAAGAAAAACTCTACAAAATAGTGAGCAGCAAGACTATCAAGAATAGTATTTCAGTCTTAGGCATACACAACTCAAGGAGATAATGATTAACAAAGAAAGCACTTACAAAGATATATCTAGTCATAGAAGATAATCATCTAAGTTGGAGACATGAGAATATTGTAAAACACAAAGTAAATAGTGCCATCATAATGCGTACACTCCATTTCATGGCCTCAAACTTAAGGGCAATACAAGGAGGTTCCATCAATGCCAATTGTAGTCCATAAAAGCCTTGTTGCAAAGTAAATCAAAGAAAAAGTATAGTCATAGAGAGATAAGAAGATCAAGTCTATCAAAGAAAAAAAAGAACTCAAAGGCATTCAAAGATGTAATAGTCATAAGGCATGCATAGAGGCTCAACACAATGTTGATACAATGTTGCAGACTAGTAATCAGGAGTGAAGAATAAGGATTGTGATAGAATTCAGGTTCTAAATATAGAGGCACATGACAGTAAGTTTGAGATTAGACAATGCAACGTGGAGATATGATCACCTTCTATGTAAATGAAAGTGCAGTCATGATAGTATTTTTTAGTAGATTGAACTACCATAAACATGCACATAGAAACGACTAAAGGGTGGGAGTTTCAATTAAGTGAACTTAAAGTTAGAATGCAAGTTCTTAGTATCATTCATCAGTTTAGGCATTAGTTTTTAGAGAAAATGTCAATTTTGAAGTTCATCATCAGTTTGAGGCCTGAAAAGGTGGAGTTTTGAGGATAATTTCATTAGTTCTACATCAGTTAGAAGTCCCTCATAGGTCATGTATGAGACAAGATGGCTTTTAGATAATTTAATAGCTAAGTTACCAATTTGGGTAAGCATATGGATATAGAATCAACAAAAAAAATCCTTGGGTATGGGTACGGGTATGTTCTTACACATACACACACATATATATGACATAAAATCTACTCCAATGATATAAAAGCAACTGAGAGCAAATGCAATCTTGAATTTATTTCGTTTATGACCAATTGAAATGAAATCAAAGTAAACACTCATACAGTGAATTGCATAAATGCAAAAACTAATTTGATTAATGATGCTCAATTAGGTCTTGAAACCCTCAGAAAAATATTGACAATACCAGATTTAGTCATCAAGATAGTAGGACAACAAAATCTAGTGATAAATAATGCCACTATAACTATTGGAAGATCTCAGAGTTGATTACTAATCAATATGATAACCAGTTGACTAATAAGAAATCACTAATAACATTTTCACATCCTTATGACAGTATGAAGAAATTAAAAAAATAGAAATAAAGATCAGATTGCACCAATGATGATAGGATGTGTATTTATGACAATTACAATTTGAATAGAAGTTTGGGTCAGATCACACCCCTTACAAAATATTACAACATATATGAGATAGCAATTTAAATTGTACACTTTGCAGCCAACACTAATTTATTAATTTGCCCCAAAATTAGGCACAACAGATGATGAATAGTCACTAAGGACCCAGCCACCTAAGAAGGACCTTGGAGGAATCCAAGGGGAATCAGGCTCATACTAGGACCTAGGTAGAATCAGAATCAAGATCCATGGGTTTTAGTGAAGAATCAATAACTTAGTTTAACAGTCAGTTTCCAGTAGTTCCACCTCTTTTTATGCATGCTCTTTCTTCAAACTCGACCCAAAATAAACTCAAAATAAACAATGAATGAACAAAATGAGGTAGCATGTCTATCCTAAAATAAAATGAATAAATGTTAAGGAATGAACAGAGAAATTATGTCTATTCTAGAACAAAATAAACTCACAAAACCAATGAGGCATGCATTCACTTGTAATGGGGAACTGTCTCGTAGAAGCATGCTCACAACCTACAACACTGAATATGTACCCAGCGAAAAAGATGCTTAGCATCAATAAGATTAACAATGGAACATAATTAAATATTAAAAAGTGCATTACCTTATTGAGCTTCTCTTTGTTTCAAGAATATTTTAATATTTTCTATTGAACAGGGCCAACCATGCAAAGGTGGAAGCTCATTTGACCCCTCCCCCCCCTAATATCACTTTGAATTCCCTGTTAACATCTAACATTCTTTCATCTATTAATGAAACATAACATTCATTCATTATCACGTAACATTCATTAACACATAAAATTCATTAACATTCATTAACACATAACATTCATCAAACAAGAGACCAAAAATCATTGATGTGGTTAGGGCTTTTGGACACATGATGAAATTAAAGGTGGGAGAAATTGATCCTATCATCTCAGCAGATATAGGAGTAGACATTTCCAAATTCAACATGGCACAAACGGTTAGAGTGGTAAGGGAAATGAATCAGTACAAAGCTATGTATGAGGAGGCCATCAGAAGAAGTGGACAATATGAACCCATGTTGCTTTCTCTTGAAAATTCAAAATGGAAGAAGAAATATGAGGAATTGCGGTAGGAAAATCAAAGAATTCTCAAACATATGCAAAGTGTAAGAATTGATATTGCTTCTTTCTTATTGAATAAGAGATTTGAAAAGTTGCAGGGTCACTTGGAAGACTTTTGGGTTGTGTTTCAGAAAAATGTGGACAATGCAGTATCACATAACAAGATCAAAAACAAATTGGGGGTCAAGTTGCATGAGACGAATTTGGAGGGAGGAGATGCCAAAGAGATTGAGAAAATTGAAAGGCTACTTGCAAAGCATGATAAATTCGATGCAGAATTAAAAAATGAATATGATGAATGTAAAGATGTAATCCAACATGGTATTCCTATGTTAGTTGACCAGAAAGGTGAAATTAAGGATAAGGATAAATGGATTGTTGAATGCCAGAGTCTCCTTAGTGTTTCCCTTGATGATGCCCGGACATATGGAATAGAGTTAAAGGAAACCATTGCACAAATGGAGCGGTTTGTCACATTGGAGATCGTGGTTAGGGACGTGATTTATGATGCAAATACCTATAAGCCAGGATAGTATTTGGAGCATATTAAGAACCGTAGATAAGTGTGTTAGGATTCCCAAATATAGTGAGAGGGGGGGAATCAGTATCTAACCAGTTAATGGATTTTCTAAACTTATTAAATGAATTGCATGCCAAAGTAGTGTATCGGTAAACCGGAAATAATGTAGTAAATAAGATCAGTAAACACAACATAGAAAGCACACCATAACACAATATTTTTAACGAGGAAACATGGTGTGGGAAAAACCTCGGTGGGATTTGTGACCCACAATATTCGCTCACTAGCCAATAAGTGACTATTACTGATACAATAGGAGCCTACACATGCAGGAAGGCCAACTGCCTAAAGCTCACTGCTTAAATACAAAAGGGAAGTCTCACTAACTTACAAAAATGGATTATTTAAATCCAATATCATGTATTGTTTCAGTTCAGCATCTACTATGCCAAATTTAGTACCTGTTTAAGTTCATACAACTTCCATAAACCTTATTCCAAAATCTGCCTTAATATTTGCATCTGCCTATTACATTCTTTCCATGCATTTTTCGCTTCTTACAAATGATTTGCAAGATCTCATACTTATATGAGTCCTAATACAATTCACCTTGTCAGCTTACAAATTTTTTTTATAATTAAATATAAAATACAATAAACAAAATCTTGTCGGCCAGGGTGTCGGTAAACATCTTTGTCGCTGTCGCTGCCAGTGTCTGTGCCTATGCTAGTGTCTGTCGGTGCCATAGGATTGTAAGGTTGCCATCAATGACAATACCTTCAATCACCTACAATTTCTCATTGGAGTGTGCATTTTCCAACAATCTCCCCCTTTGGCATTAATGGCAACACTCATGAGAAAAAGCCAAAATTGTATCCAAAAGGTGTTGACCAAAAAGTCTTACCAAAACTGTGAAAATGGTGTTACCAAAATTGTGTGCTCCCCCTAAGCAAATAATCTCTTCTGTCTTACTCCTTTTTCTCATCCTCTACTACTCCCCCTTTGGCATCAATGACAAAGGTTGTCATTCAATGTCAATTGAGTGTAATTCATGTCTTGATCCCTATAACCAGTTAGTTACAACCTGATAGAACTCTGCTAATGGAAAATTTAGGCTGTTATAGAATCTCTCACTGTCCTTTAGTGCTGCTTCTGTCCTCTGGATTGTACCAGTGAGTATGTGCATTTTTTCTTCTAGTGTCTTAAGTCTTGAAACAAGAGCCTCAGAAATCTATTTACTCAAAGAGATGAGGATATCTAGTTTAGGACCTAGTCTACATTTTAGTTCCTTTGCCTTAAACTTTAATCTCTCTTTATCTTTTTCAAGTTTTTCAATTTTCTCTTCAGAGATGGTAATTTCCTGTTCTACTACTGATATGGATTTTGATGAGCCTATTAAATTCTCAGCAATGTCATTGATTTCCTTTTGAGCTTTGATGATCTCTTTATCTATATCCTCTGTCAAAATGTTTATCTTACATGTGTCTCTGTACAATTTCTTGAAGTCCAAAATTGTCTTTCCTAGTGTTGGTAATAATGTATCTATATGTTCCTTACTCTTCTTCACTATCTCCTCAAGGAATTTTTCCTTCTCTTTATTCATTTTCTCTCTGAAAGTCTCCTCATTTATTTGATCAATTGTTAGAAGATTGTCGGTTATGTACTTAGACAATGTGTCTAATTGGCCTAAAGAATCTTTATTCTCTATGTTACACTTGGGTGCAATCATCTTCAAAATTGGTATGGTGTCATCAATTGCCTTATATGCAAGTGCATTGCAATTAGTTATTTTCTTAATTGAATCGAGCAATACCTCTGTTACAATCGGAATTCTGTCAGTGAAGAATTAGATGATTGACCAACTGTCTTAACAATTTGTAATCTATCGATGTGAGGAACCTCTTTGCTTATGGTGACCTCTAGTAGATCAGTTTGAGTATGCATTTCTACAAGCAAGGGTTTAGGTTTCTCAGCTGATGTCAGTGGCACAATCTCTATCTGAACCTTTAGCTCATCCTTCTTCTCATCTGATTTCTTAGTATGTACCTCAGTCTATTTCTTAGAGCTTTCCATTGCCAGTTTTTCTGATTGTGACTGTGTTTTCTACCAGTTTCTTTATGTTTACCTCTAAAATGTCTACAACCGATATCTCAATAGATTTTTCATAGCTATTAGTTGTCGGTTTCTCAGTAGATACATCAGTATGTATACTAGTGGTATCTGCCTTTCCTATATCTGGGAAATCAGTCGCTTGTTCAGTTTGTTATTGAGTCCCAATTTCAATGTTTCCAACTGTATCCTCAATATTTGTCTCAACTGTACTGTCTTCTACTGATGGCTCAGTTGCCACATCTCTCTTCTCACTTGTCTCCTTATCAACTATAATTTTGACTTCCTGTGTGTCAATATTCATTGTATACAATACCTCAGAATTAGGATTTGTGTCCTCATGTGTTGTCTCCATACTCTCTGTTGCCAGTGGTGTATCAACATTTTATGCTGGTGGAGTATTAGAAGGAGGTGGGGGTAAGTCATTTGTCACCTTTATACTCGGAGGACCACCTACCTTACTTTTACTCTTATCTTTGTCCTTTTGGTAGACTTTAAAAGTCTTTGGTCACTTAAGCTCTTCTTGTTTCTCTTTCTCAACAAAGAATATATCCCACTTGTCTGCAATTTCTTCTGATATCTCAATAACTCTGCCAGCCATTAGTGCTACATGTCGGTGACCAGTTGAAAACACTATCTGGTTAGCCTCACTTATCAGTTCATCAATCTCTTCTGTTGAATTTACTGGGTGAACTGCAAGTAGTTTCTCTACCTTTATCTTTTTATCCAATTCAACAATTGCTGCTCTCCTTGCTTCTAGCCTTCTATACAACTCATTGGGTAAATCATCAACAACCTCAATCAAAAATTTCTTGTAGATATCCAAGTGTAGGATAACATTGTTTTCTATGCTTTCCTTTTCATCACTTTTGAAAGTATCATACAACTTGCTAATGTTTGATAAGTTACCATTTTCAGTTATCTCATTCAAAAGGTTGTCAAGTGGAGGAACAACTTGTTTTTCTTTTCTTTTCTTTGGTGTTAACTTCTTTGCTAGAGGCCTAATTGCCTGTTGTTTCTGTCTTGTTCTCTTAGGTGTAGGAGCGGGTACCGGTGAAGGTTTCCTTTTCCTTACTACCCCTTTAAACTCTATCTGTATTTCACTGTCAGAGGAGGTAGCAACTAGTGAAAGATGTGTTTCTAGTTGTAATCCTTCCAAGTCACTCTCCTTAATACCATTTTTATTCAATATGTCTTCCTTGATTGCTTTAGCCTGCCTTGTTCCTTTTCTAACTATTTGTTTAGTTTTCTTTATTCTTTTCTGTGATTGAATTTTTCTTTCAAATATTTCAGCAGTACCAAATATTTCTTCAGTTGGTTCTTTAGGGGCTTCTAGAAGGGCTTTTGCATAAGTTTCTATTATGTTCTCATCAGCCTCATATCCCATCTTTATAACCCAAATAGTCCTCGGAACCACTGCTTCCATCCAGATTTCATCTTTCTTTATCACAAAGCATATCTCCTTTTGATATTTGTCAACTATATATTGAGATAGCCTTATCCTAGTTTTCATCCTAGCCTTTAATGCCTGAAAGTGTTCATTTATGTTCTTTTCTTTGTCATCTCCCATATTGTTTAGCATGTCCAGAAGTTGTTTTCCTACCAGTATGTCAAAACCAAATTTCTACCAATACCGGGTACTTCCTTGGTAATATATAGCATCAAACATACAAGTATGTTGCCAAATCTGAATGTACCTTTCTTATCACCTTTAATCTTCCTTAGATTGTCTATGAGTTCATCCTTCAACCATTCACATATGTCAATCTTTGCATTGTTGTTTACCATGTCATAGGCACTCTTGATACATAAGCTAGAAACAAAGTTTAATCTGTTGGCATGTGTAAGTTTGTATCCAATAATCATACTGATGAACCTTATATTGATATCCTTTACATCATTTACTCTCAAGGATCTCTTGGCAAAGGTTGCACCAATTAGGGTCATTACAATGTCATTTGGAACCTTTTTAGTCTTGTCAGGCCTGCTATCGGTGGAAGGTAAGCTTGTCACTGCCCTAACTGCTTCTTTTGTTATCTTGTGAATGGAATCCAACCAAAAGAACTCCCCATTAACTCTTCTTAACACAATCCTTATAACATCCTGTAGAAAATCAGGGATACTAAGAGTCTCCACAAAACCTAGGGTTTCAACTATCTTATGTTCTGGTTTCACATTTCCATTAACATCACAAATTACTATTCTATACATGCTCATAATCTCGTTAGCTCCTAGTTCTTCAATATGACAATGTATGTAAATTCTAGGATCCTCAGCATAAGAAACTCCTTTGGGTATTTTCAAAAAAGCTCCTAGGGTATCATCTTTCTTCGCAATTTCGAGAATAATTTTAATTATGGGTGTAGGGCGCTTAACAACTTCAATTATAGTAGGGTTTGAATGAATTTAGGTGCAGAGGAGGAAGCAATTTATATAAATACCTTAATCTGCCTTTAGGTATGAGTGCTTGAATGATTTGCTTCACTTCTCATTGTGGATGCCTTCGCTCAGGATTTTCGCGCTCTTAGGAAATTTGAATGCTTGGTGAATGAAAAAAAGCCAAAACACTTGCTTTATAATGTTATTTCCTTCAACTACCACATTAAATGTCTGTTGGTTAAGTGAAACTTAACACATCTACCAGTAAAAAAGTATTTCAACTTCTCACCATCAACTGAGGGTAAATTAACATGTATTTCATTTCGTTGCCATACCCCCAAAAAGGTTTCTTTTCAGTTAGATGAAGAATCTCATGTCAGTGGAGTGATACTTTGTTCTACTGATGAAGGAATAGCTTCTTTAACATTCATTTCTGACTTTCTGATCCATTGTTTTGAAAATTCTTTCTTTACTTCTTCAACCTTCTCTTTACCTTTCAAACTGGGTCCTTTGTTATTTGCTGGTGATGCCTTACTTCTACAAAATTTTGCAATATGTCCAATCTTGTTACAAGCATAACAAGTCACATTGTTTTTCTACTTCATTTTACTTACAAGATCATTAATAGTTTCTTTTTCATCATCATTTGGCAATTAGCTCTTGTTCCCAATGTTTCAAATTATTGTCTTTTAAAGTCTTATGTAATATGTTTGTTATGTTGGTAGTTATGTTAGGGTCAGTTAGTTGGTTTTTTTAGTTAAGATATTAGTCAGTGTAATTTTGAATGAAGGGGTATGCCCTTTCATTTTGAAACTAAATCCTCATTTGTATATATAGAGGATCTTTTGATGAAATGAGAGATAGATTCAGAGATGCAATTATATACAATACTCTCGGGGTTTTTTTTTGGAAATGCCAAACTAGTGAAAATACATTGTGCTATATGTAATCAGTTGATTATCTTATGTTTATTTCAATACAAAGATCAAGCGTTTTTCATCTCTGATGGTATTTATTTTTTGATTAGTTTCCTATGATAAATCTATTCATTTAGATTATTTCAATGTGTTATCCTATGTTATTATAGTTTGGGTTAAGTTTCAGTTTGATTATCGATTTGAAGGATTAGATTTCAAGCTTCATTCTATCTTATTGGTCTTTCAAAGCAAAGTTAAATTCAGTAAGACTAACTACAACATTATCTTAGGGGTGAAGGCACTGGTCTACTATTGTTTGAAAATAATTTAATCAGGTGTTTTTAGAGTAATCTCAATTAAAAAATCTGTAATGTCCCCACCTTAAAATAGGATTCGATAATATATAATAATAATAATAATAATAAAATTAAAATACAAAAGATTAAAAAAATAACATTTAAATTAAAATATAAAATAAATATAATTAAAATTTAATATTAAGTTAATGAATGAGCAAAAGACATCAAATGAAAAGGTGTGACTCCCTCAAACATGAGATATAAAAGGGAGAAAGAACCTCATTTGAAAGGGGGATAATTGGGGAATGTGAGGTGCATATCTTATTTAAATAAGAAGTGCAGATTTGATTGTGAAAGGTTGTGTCCCTTTCAAAGGGTAGAAGGAATGAAGAGGTGTACTCTTTCAAAGGGTGATAATGGTGAAAGGGTGTGTCTCTTGCCAAAAGGCATACATGAAGAGAATTTGATAGTAATATTAATATAGAACATGGAGGAAACTATTGGAGATTGTAATCTGATCTATGCACACGATAATCATATCCAAGCTTTCACCCTTTTTCTGGTATGTATTTATGTTCAGCACTTGCATATACTCCAACCCCTATATTAATCTCTATATATTATTGGTCCAATAGTTGTGCAATAATAAGTTCTTACAATAATAATAATAACCTTTATATATACATATATATTATAATGATCACTGATATTCGGTGGCCAATGTCACTTGAAGATAAAACTAGAAATAATTTGAAAATTACTAATTCTCTGAAATTGTAAGTGTTGACGGATAAACTGGAATTTAATAACCATTCTAACTGTTGGTAATAGATTAGATAACTGATGATATTTTGAGCATTGGTAACAAAGTAAATAACTGGTAATAATATGAGTATTGACAATAACTTCAACAACTAATAATAATTCAAACAACTGATAATGAATCTGAATGCTGGTTATGATTCAAATATTGATAATCTGAATAAACTAAATCAATTCATATGGAGTAGGGAGAATTGCTTAAGGGCACCCTACCTAATAATATTGGTAGGAAGAACTGCTAAAGGGTACCCTACAGGATCATTAAGTGGGGAGAACTACTGAAGGGCACCCTACCTGATAAATGGGCAAGCATAACTGCTATAGGGCACCCTACAAGATCATTAAGTGGGGAGAACTGTTGAAGGGAACCCTACCTGATAAATGGGTAGGGAGAACTACTATAGGGCACCCTAATGGATCATTAGGTAGGGAGAACTTCTATAGGGAACCCTACATGACAATATTGGGTAGGGGGAACTGTTGTGTAAGGCACCCTACATGGTTATATTGGATAAGGGGAAATGGTCAATCAAGACACCCCACCAAATCCTGCATCATAGATCACTAACATAACTTATGATTCTATCTCTAATATTATTACAAGAATCCCTCTTTATGTTATATGCAGTTAATTCTGTATATAGTCATTTATATAACCATTCCTTAATGAAATTTGTAGCACCTTCCGAGTTTATTTTTACAGGTTTTTAACTACAATAGAGGCTAAGGTATTTTCTCTTAACCCCTACACTAAGAAATGAGATCCATAACTGGGATATTTTAAGGCATTTTATTAGGGGACATTACAAAATCATACTTATAATAAAGTAACCTTTTATTTAAAGCATTCATTTACAAGCAAGTAATTCAAAGTTTTCAGTAATTATTTAATTGAAGTGACAATCTCAAGAATCATTTGCCCTCTAATGCAAATAAACCTTGGAAACATTCAATTCCAATCAGACATACTTGACAATAATGGGATTAATACCCATCAACAGTCTCTTCTCAATCTTCAAAACACCCTTACAAGACAACTTAATAGATGCCAACCATACTTTGAGGAAGACAAACATGAAAAAGGCTGCCATTACCTTGTAATGAAGCCAATCTCTCTTGTTAGTCTCTTGATATCATTGTTACAGACTTATCCTCCAATTTATAGAAAGATCCAGTTGTTCAAATGAAAGTTATGATAATTCTTCCAAAACTGCTACAAGCTACAAGAAAGACAATATTAAGATAAACTATACAAGATAAACATTGTGAAGAAAACTAATCAAAATTATTGATAACATTAAAAGAAATATAGTGTTTGATTAGATTCTACTTTTTTTTAATGTTCTAACAATACCTAGATTTCTATTAATCGGTAACAAAATATGCAACTAACTAATAAAATGAGATAAATTATTCATATTTCAAGCCTCCAACTCAAAGCGATTCTGCATGATAGAACCAATATCCATTAGGACTCGTTTCACCTTGTGTTTTATGATGATGAATTCAATGTGTAGGGAAAAATTTATGGGTTGGATCACTTGGTAGCATATCATTTTGATTTAAGGCTAGTTGATAAGAAGATGATAGATGGCATACTAGTGCTTTGAATTGGGTAGGATGAATGTTAGTAGGTACATGGGCATCTTTTAACACTTTAGTAAGGATGTCTTGATGGATAGATGATAATTTTAAAATATTAAAAATAGATCAATCAATCCTTCTAGGAGAAGAACATCTACAACAAGGATTATAAGCATGTTGTGGCTCTTGGTCGGTATCTTCTGAATCCATTGGCCATGGTTGCAACATTATGTGGTCCTATCAAAGAGATATTATCATTGAAACTTCATTCACTGGAAGATTTCCTTAGTCTAGATGACAAGTATGACATTGTCAAATTGGTAATGGTTATAGTAACCAATGAAGTTGGTATTGACATAAACCTAGAAGCATCACATGAATGGATGTTTTCTCCTCTGCAATTTGTAGTTGGCCTTGGACCTAGAAAAGTTGCTTCCATACAAAGGGCTATTTTGAGGGCTGGAAGGGTTTATAGTCGTAGAGAATTGTTGACCTCTCTAGAAGCTATGAAGCGACTTGTCTTTATAAATGTTGCTGGTTTTTTAAGGGTTAGAGGGATTGGACAAGCAGCTTCTGGGAACCATGTTATGGATCCATTGGATGATACTAGAATTCATCCAGAGTCATATGAACTAGCCAAGAAAATGGTTGAGGATGTATATTATGAAGATGCAGAACAAGATATAGATGATATGGATGAGGAAATACAAGAAATGGCAGTTGAACATGTAAAAAAATATCCCCATGTGTTAAAGGCCCTTGATATTGATGAATATGCTAGAGGTGTGGAACAACGAACATCCAATAAAAAGTGAGAAACTTTTCTCACATAAAGATTATTTTGGTACATGGATTTAAGGATTAGCGAACACCATATAAAAAGCCATCCCAGGATGAGGAATTTTACTTGCTAACTGGAGAAAATGAAGAGACCCTTTCAGTGGGGAAAATTGTACAAGCAACTGCCCGTAGAGTCCTAAATAATCATATAAAAGTTGCTTCCATACAAAGGGCTATGTTGAGGGCTGGAAGGGTTTATAGTTGCAGAGAATTGTTGACCCCTCTATAAGCTATGAAGTGACTTGTCTTTATAACTGGCAGTCACAAAATGTAGAGGTTAAGGAGATTGAGGATCCATATTTTACCAAAGCGGATACCATTAAATTAACAAAGTGAACAAGAGAATGCAAGGAAAGCAAAGGAACTTACAAAAAAATCTTGATGACAAGAACAAAAGGACCAACCTCTTGTATAGTTTCTACCTAGCATATATCTGTAGCAATTGTGCCCACTTCCTCTCAATTTTTGCACCCTGAGCCCACGTATAATGATGACACGTAATTACTTTTTTTTTTTAAATACCTCGTGTTCGTTGGAATTTTGATGTGAAATATGAAATCTGCACTATCAGCAAAAGTCAACCCGATGGTAACACAAGTAGAAGCATGTGATCGAGATAGAATACACTGATGAAGTCCATCGGCGGAACACAAACTAGTGGCAATGGAGAAATCTTGTATTGTCAATAGATGATGATGTTATTGATAAGACTTATCCCATTGGACACTAGCAAAAGTAGAACGCATTAGCAAAGGTTATGATGATAAAGAGTCAAAACTTATGCTGAGGAGACATAACATATCGGGAGGAGCTATGTCAAGGGAAAATATGTCAGGGAAATTATGCCCATCGCTTGAACATATTTTAAGCTATCCCGATGCCCGATGAGACTAGCAGGATAACTTGTACTGATCAGCAGGAAGAGAGGTCATCGGTTCATGTTATCCCGATGAGTAAGAAGAAATCAAGAGGCTATGAAAATCATCAAACCAACATATGTTGATCAACAAGTAAAATCCGTGTTCGTCGGGATGTCGACGTGAAATTTCAACACGTCCGAATTTCAACGAACAAGTGGAATACTTTAAAAAAAAAAAAATCCAACAAAGCAAAAGAAATCCCATAGCCGGTTGGAAATGTTCGTCAGTTTTTTGTCTGAATTCCAACGTGAAATTTGAACACATCAGAATACTGACGAACACGGGATAATTTTTCAAAAAAAACAAATTAATCTAACAAAACAAAAGAAATCCCATAGCTCGTAGGAAAACTGCTCCAAATGTACTAGTGTAATGATAGGTTATTCATTTAAATGATAAATTAATGTGCACATACAATTTCTAATTAGAGAATGGGTTAGTTGGTGGAAGAGGAAAGAAAATAGTAAAATGAAGATGAGTTAACTAAAGAGGAGGCTTATATTTCTAAATGGATGAAAGGTTAATTAAAAGAAGTAGATTATGTTTCTAAAATGAAGAAGAGTTAATTTAGGAAAAAATAATGTTTCTAAAATGATAACTAGTGATGAAAATAGAAACTATGTATGGATAAATTAGTTTGCATTTTAATTAAATAATACTTGATATTATCTAGTAATATAGATAAATGGAAAACCAATTAAAAAATGGATAAATGGAAATGTATTTGGTCAAATAAATAAATAATAAATGTGTATGAGAGAGATAATGGATAAAATAATTAAATAATTATAAACTATATATTATAGAGGAAATGGAAAGAAAATTCGAGTTTGAGTAATTAAATAATTAAAAAATTATTTAATTATTAGATATGAAGAGAGTGTTCTTTATTACTTGGGCAAAGTAGGTTTTCAAGGGACCCAAAACCCTATTTACAAGGAGTTGCTATAAAGATGCTCACAACCAACCAACAACCTACAACAAACAAAAATGTAAGAACACACAAGCAACAAAGACACAAGCACATACCAACAAGAGAATATAAAAATAGAAAAACACCACTAATGGAGGTTTTTGAGGGCGTCAACAACCTTAGCCTTCAGTTGGTTTATGTTCTAATACATATTATTGATCTCCTGCATAGCATTTTTAGCCTGCTTAGTGGACTTCTTCAAATTACCTCAAGTACTAGAACACAAGCCCTTCTCAATCGTGGCATGATTACCCTTATCAATGCTCTCTAAATCCACATATGCATTGTCAAGATATTTAGAAGCCTAGAGCTTCTACCACTTATCAACAAGTCATTTAATTCCTTCACCAATATTATGACTATCCTTATTAACTCATATTGACCAAATTTACCAAATTGTCATTCACCTTTTTCATTCATCTTGGCCCCAAGCCCAACAATTTCCCCTTCATGATTTGTTTTCATTTTTATATACTTAATGGTATATTTGTTTTTGATATATAGCTTGGTTGGGCTATCTTAATGCTACTATTATAGATACACATAAATTGAAAGTATACTTATTATATTTTTGGTATTAACGTTTCAATTTCAAAAAAATGAAGCTTGAAAAAAAAGTTATGAAAGGATGGGAATCCATCCCGAACATGGACAAAATGGAAAATGATTTGGTTGTTATTAGAAATGACCTAAAGAAAAAGGTCAAGAATGTGGACAATTGAAAGAATGGGATGAAAGGAAAAAATGATGTAATGAAAAACCAACTCTCAAATCATCAAGAAAAATCTTGAAAGGGTAGTTAAATTTTGTTTTTGTTCGATCTAAAACATTGTAGAGGGGATTCACATCCTCTTTGAGAAATTAAAAAGCATTTGAGAAGAACATATCATTAAGGGGAAAGCTAGAATAAAAATGAGCATGATGGACCTAACTCTCAATCCAAGGGAAGCAAAAAGAAAAAATCTTTGAAAATGAGAAGAGACACCTAGTTAGTTTTCACAATCTCCAAGAAAATTTTTTATTAGTAGGTGCTTGAGATTGCTGAAACTTTGAAGAAAATATAATCATGCTACTATCCTTCATATTCTATTTCTTTATATTGTTGTTGTGTGGTTAGTTTATTTCAATTGTATGTTAGATGGTGTTTTGTTGTAGCCCATTTTGGGCATTTTGTTAGATTTCTGTTTATCTTGCTTATCTTTTTAGTCAGCTTTTTGTTCAAGGTTTCAAGGTCCCTTTAAAACATGTTTTACTTTCAACAAAAATAATATTAAAATCAAATTTTATTACTATCCATGGATATAATAGGGTTCACTATTTTGTACTTGATATATATTTCCATAACAATAATTACTTCTTAAGAGATACTACTTAATCACATTTATTCATACCAAAACAATAAATTTATACCATTACAAGCTTGTTGCAATCATAAACTAGTAGCACATCATTATTTTCTATTTTTTGTTTTTAATCTAATTCATTTTAGTGTTTATATCCTATAAATAGGTGGTGTGGATCTATTATTGACTTTTATTCATTGTCATTGACCAAATCTAATAAAATTGCATGTTTCTTTATCCTGTAAATAAGACACATGAATATTAAGGAATGCGCATTCCCTTCACAAAGGTGTATGCACATCTTGCAATTACATAGCCAAATTCTAAAATTTCCTAAAAAACTAACACAACTTATTTCATTTCTTGTGAAAAAGTTGTTATTACAAACTTGGCATCCTTTATAATACAAATTTTAAGAATAGTAATGGTGCCAACATCCTTCCAATATAATTATGTATTTGCATAATTGACTTACAACACACAATAGTGAAAAAAGAACAAGTTAAAATGTGATGTGAAAAACGTAGGCCTATTTAAACCTTAACTATTTCTCTCAAGTAGTAGACATTTTCAAAAAAAACTTAATTGATGTCTTCCTCCTCAAGTCCAGCCTACACTAAGGAATTTTGTAAGTTCTTATCAATTTTAATTGTCTTATATAATTTTGGTGATCTATTTGATTTTCATGATATTATTTGGCATGTTCATAGAAATTAATACTTGTGTGCTCAATCTTAGCTACCAATTGTTAAACCTACAATTATAGTTTCTACACTTGAACATCATACGCCAATCACTTAGTTACCTTGCATTTATTTATTATGTAAGTGAGAAAGAATCTAGATAAACCATTGAAGGGGGAAATAAGAAACTTACGTGTGGTTATTATATATTTCTAAAAAATCTATTTTCTTGTGCATGAAGTTAGGATCTTCATATCCTAATTGTATACTATTATTATTATTGTAATAGTCATATTATACAAACTAATGTAGTGTTATGTTAGGTGGGCTTATCCCACACTAATTATACCCTATAAGTCTCTCTTCAAGCGGAGACTTTAAATTGATATTATAACAAAGAATGTCATCATGGAATCATTTTATATCATCTCTAATGGTTTCTTCTTTTGGTATCTTCTCGCCCTCATTTTCACTTCTCTATTTCCTAAGTAGATACTATCTCTTAAAGGATCATTTTCAATGTCAAATTCATCTTGTTTTGGAGACTTTTGTTTTCGTACAATCCCCTTCCCTTGGAGGTGATGGGAGAGACTCTCAATTCTGATGCTTTTTAATCTTTTCTTTCTTGTGCTTCTTCCCTTGGGATTTTTCTCCAACCCCAGGTTTTTCAATTTTTCCCTTAAGCTTTTGATTTCTCAGATCCTCTCTAGGTTTTTTCCTAGACTCCTTCTCAAGCTTCTACTTCTTAAATTCCTTCCTGGTCACATGTTTCTCATTGCATTCTTCAATTTTTTATTTCTTTTGTTTCTTTTATACTATATAGGGAGAAGTAGAATAATTTTATTTTGGGTTTCAATGAAGATGGAGGAATAGGGCTTTCAAGTGGAGATGGAGGAATAGGGTTTTCAAGTAGAGATGATACATAGGTTTTCTCTTCTACTGCGGTTGACTTTTGTGATGTTGTGGGTGGATTTGGTTGCAAGCTTTCACTTCCATAGTCATTTTCCAAATCTTCATTTTCATTCTCCCTAGGGCTAAGACTAGGTGATCTAGGTGGTGGTCAATTATCCTTAGTATTTCTAGGCACATTTTCTGTAAGGGTTTCAACTTCCTCTACATCCCTAGTTTGTTCAATTTCTTCTTTAGCCCTGTTAGTAGCATTTTCTGGAATGTGTCATAAGAGTCTATTCTAAATACTCTCAATTCTTAAATTATTCTCATATAACATTTGGAAATTGGGAAAATGAGTGTCTTTTAATCAACAAAACAACTAAACAATGATTTGACAAAGAGGAATATGTCCTCATCTTCCCAAACTCCACAACCATTCTTGTAAGCATATGATGTAAGTAATTTGGAACATTAACTAACCTATTATGGTGAAGATTGATTAACAACTTGAAATGAATAGTATAGAGAAGGGAATGCCATCCATCACAGGTAAAATACCTTATCATATGGGTTTCTACTTCCCTCCACAATAGATGCAGAGAGAGATACTTAGTATCCTGAGTTGAAGAGTCAAGTCTTTCTCTAGACCTAGCAAATTCTTCCCTTGCAAAGACCACATCTGGGGGTATTGGATATTCTTCTTTTGTTTGTGGAAGACTAGACACTTTTGAATAGCTATCTCTAATGCTTTCACTCTTTACCCCTTGATGACTAATTCATTGTTCCAAAAGGTCTTAATGAATTATTCTGTCATTTCAACATTGAACTCTATGGTGTAGTTTGTAGGTTCTCTTTTAATAGATTTGTCACCCATTTCCTCTATTTTTTCTTCATTTGTAACTACAATTCAGCTATTTCCCAAAAATTTCAAAATGAAGTTTGTCTAAGAGTAGTATGGTGTAGTTTGTAGGTTCTCTTCTAATAGATTTGTCACCCATTTCCTCTATTTTTCCTTCATTTGTAACTACAATTCAGCTATTTCCCAAAAATTTCACCCCACCGATAGAATTCTAGTATGTTCTTAGCTCAAATTTTTAAATTTCCAAATTTTGCAACCAAATATCCATCAACTTTCCTTACCATTCCCAGTTCCTTTCAAATTAGATTTTGTGAGGTAATCAAATGTTTATGACGTCTACTGCTAGTTTACTCATATAATACAACTAACCAAGGTTCTTAGACTCCACGAATAATTATGAAATTAATTCAATAATGCAAAAGACAAAAATCATTATGACTACCCCAACTTAAAGCATTAGTTTATCCTCAAATTAATACTAGGCAGATAAGGGGTATGAAAGATTTAAAACTTGGGATTTTGTAATTATATATAACAAGCGAGTAAATGAATATGCATGTGAATTGTAAATTCGAAACAATATTGATTGTGCAATAAATGATTTAATACTTAAAATACCTTCTTAATATTTGCAATGTGATATTTAGCACATTGATAAATGTCAAAATGAAAAATTGATGTACTTGGAGTGAAATTGGTGAGATTGATGTGACAAAAGTCATAGAGAAGAATTGTGTGCTTTAGTTTATGATTGTGTGACGTGGAAGAAATTTGAATTTGGAGAGGAAAATATTGCTTCATGTGCAAGATTGGAAACATGCCACAATATTTGCAGTAACATGAATAGCTACATGTAAAGCCATGCTTCCTTTTGTTGCATGTGACTTCATAAAAGTGATGACTACATGGAGAGCTAGAGTGGTTATGTCTCATTTGTGACATGATCCTATAGGTTTCAACTAATGTATATGGATACATGATCCTTAATGCTACTAAAAAATAAAAAGATAATGTGAATGGAAATTTGTGTAGTGTGCATGTGAGAGCTAAGATAATTTATGAGGATGGAGTGGCGACAGGTGAACCAAATGGTTCATCTGTAGATGACAATGAGGTGAATGCATAGGTGATGATGGTGGTGTGAGAATAATATCGATAGATGGGTTAGATTATAATGGTGATTCAGGTGGTGAAATGAATTGTCGTTATAGTTGGAATAAAAATGTGTCCTTATTATGGGGTTTCTTGTACAAGTTTAGGTTATGCCTATTCATCATTAATGAGAAACGGGTTGGGTCTATTGTGGTGAGTTGAACAACTCCATTTGGAAACACTTTTGAGTTTCATAGGACCCTAAACACTATGTTTATAGTTTAACATTATTGTTATTATACTATGAATCAAATAATAGTGCCCAATATCCTTCATTAAATTCCTTTGTCTTAATAAACTAATAATGCCATTTACTTCTTTGCTTTTGGATAATCTTAGCGCATTGAATTGCTTCCATCTGGATCTCATCAAGTGCATTCAACTAATGTAAATATTCCTTTTATTCTTGATTGAGATACATTTTTAGTTCCACTATTGTACAATTTTTTTTATATTCAAATTCAATAGACAAGATTGCCTTCTTGCCATAGACAAGTTCATAGGGTGTAAACCTTATTGTTTTCTTCCATATTGTCTTGTATGCCCAAACTACTTCAAGCAATCTAGCAGCCCAATCTCTCTTATACAATTGAACTATCATAGTCAATATAGATTTTGTAGTCACATAAATCTATCCATTTAATTAAATGAATATTTGCTATTTATTTGATTAATAAACTCACTAGCCAACACTTAATTAAATTAACATTTAATTAATTCATCTTCAAACATTCTCCTATCAATTAAATAAATTATTCAATTTATTTTAATTCATTCATTAAACCAAATTCACAATCAATTAAATGAATAAATCCTATTTATTTAATTTAATTCCCTTTCCTCTTTTAAATAAATAAATAAAATATTTATTTAAATCATTAAATTCCCCCCCACTTGCATTCTCCTACAAATGCAAGTTGCAACCACAAGTTGAAATAAATTTATTTTATTTTAATTTAAATCCTATTTTCCCTCACCCACCAAATCCACTTGCAATCTTAAATCCCCTTCTAGACTCTTCTAACCACTTTCTAACAATTCCTAATTACCCTAATCCATCCCCTAATTATTGTCACATTCCTAAGAAACTTGGAGTCACTTCTCAAAGCCTTCAAAGTCTTTGAAAAACATTTAATATTTTATGTGTTTAACAAGCTAACCCCTAAAGTCTTTCAAACCACTAATGGCTCTTACATAACCATTTATGGTCAAATCCACTTGCCCCCATGGTTAGAGACTTTACCTCTAACTCAACCCTCATTTGACTCATGAGTCTCTTCAAGCATTGATTGCTTTGACTATGGTTATCCTCACTAACTCTTGCACAAGAGTTTATCCATTGGATAAAGACATTATTTATTGGACAATGGCTTTATTCTTTCAACTCAACATTAACCTTACCTCCCAAGTTAACCCTCAAGTCATGTCATGCATTTAATGCTTATTCCCTCTCTTCTCAACCCATCTCTTATTGATATTTGTCATCCTGGGATTGGATTGAAAGTCCTCGCATGGATTTTAAGCCCTTCAATCCTGACTATTGTTGATATTACTCAATCTCAACCATCCATTGCTCCATTTTACCTATAAATAGAGCTCATTTCTTCATAATCCAGATCTTGAAAACTTGTATGCATCTAGCTTATAGTGAATTTTAGAGAGTATTTAGCACAATCATCTCACATTGTTATTTTGGGCTAAAATTAATCTTAGTTAATTACCTAATATATCATTTTAGTTTGTTCACACTTGCATTTTCATGATCATTCAGTTTATACTCTTGAATCTCCATAAGACATCCAAAAAATAGTGCAAAAAGCTACTGAGAGCTACACTCATTTGGGAGCTTGGAGAGGAGAGGAACAAGGAAGGAACAACTATGAGCATCTTGATTAGCATTTGGAGGAGCATAGCTTATCTATTCTATGTTTGTATGCTTTTTATTTCATGCTCAATATCTCTTTTGATATGTCTATTTAGAATAATCTTTAGTAGCTAACACTAATATTTGTCTCTTGTGTTCTTGTGTGTGTTGCCATCAAACAAATTTTCTAATCCTTTTTGCAGAGCATCATTTGGTGAACCTGACATGAATTGAACATGCAACCTTCTGATAACTACTAAATTTTTGAATATTTTAATTGACACATAGGTCGCACTCTTGCGCTTTTGTTCTCACTTTGGCACCTTCGCAAATTGATACTTTAGCACTATTGTTCCCACTAATAGCGCTATCATCCATCTTCTAGCACTATTAACCCTAAAATAGCACTATCGTTCCTAGTTTTAGCGCTTTTGACAGAGAACTTTGTTTGACAATAGTTCTTTTAGCGCTATTGTCTCTTTATTCAGTGCACTCTCATTTCTTGTAGCACTATTGTCTATACTATTGCGCTTTCATGTTAAATAGCGCTTTTGTTTTCACACAGAGTAGCGCTATTGTAACAGAGAGTTGTAAGAAAATTCTTTGTAACCGAAAAACCAAAATTTTAGGCTTGTAGAAGCCCACCAAAACATGCAGATTTTTCTAACTAATTATCTTTTATGCAGGTTTTGACTAACCCCTACAATAGGATTTTTTTAGCAATTTTAGCTTAGGAAATAAATTTGTTCATATTTTTTACTTTGTCTTTCAAGTTAGGATAAAATAAATTCATTTTCCTTTTGGGTTAAAATCAACTACACTTTCATTTGGAGTTTTAAAAAGTACCACATCTTTCGTTTGGAGCTCTAAAAAAGAATCACACTTGTTCAAAGTTAAAAAGAATCACAAAAACAAACACACAAAATTCTTTTTTGCAAAGTTAGGAACAAATTCTTTTGGTGCTTAAAATCAACAAGGCAAATTTTATTTCTTGTATCAAACTAAAATTCACAATCAACACTTCATTTTGTGCAAGTTAAAAAGAATCCCCAATTTGTCAAAGTTGTTCTCAAATTGATTTACTTCAAGCAAAACATGCTCTTAATTCACTTGACCAGGATTTCAAATTCCTAGTTTACAAAATATTTTGCCTTTGAAGTTAAAAAGAACACCATAATTTGTTGGAGCAACATCTCCAAATAGTTAGATCACATTGCAATGAAAATCAATTAAAAAGAACAAGTGTTTTTGGTGATTGGCACACTTGTGCAAAGTTTGTCGAGTGGTCTTACTTCTAACACACACTATCCTCTCCCTTGGCTTTCGTGGTCCTAGGTGCAAGAGAAAAGTGTTAGTAACACTCAAAATTTTATCTTTTTAAAAGAGGTCTGCCAAGAGACACATCACTCTAGGGAAGGACCTCACGCGGTAAATCCTTTCGAGCCACTATAGAAATCAAGTGTGAGCGAAAGTTGTAGCCTTGGGTATAGTTGTTCCTATAGTGTAACTCACTGAAAGGACATATGGGCCCCACCACAAGTTACAAGGCTCTTAAGTGAGTCACTGCAGAATGAACTTATGTCTAAAAACATCAAAAATTACTAGACACCTTTTTATGTAGAAAGCCACCCATTCTATTGTTTGAGAATATTTGTGATAAATTTAGTGCAAGAGCATAGATGGTTTTGCTCCCAAGATAATCACCATACATATTTCCTTGAGTAGAAACATAGCTTTTTGAAAGGCTACTTGTAGCTTGATAAAAGTCGTGACTCCCCTATCATAGGGATCATCTATTTGTTATGCTCGCGCAAGACTTAGTATATCACATCCTTACCTGCTATGGCGAGATTCATAAGGTATGTAGTACCAAAGTTGAAGAAATATCAAGATGTGGGCTGAAATTATCACAACTGGCCATTTGACCTTAGGGATCAAGTGTGTTTGAAGTGTTTTTGTTTTATGTCAAACTGGTGATAAATTGAGCCGACTTTAGGATTTTGGAAAAACATAAACAAAAACATTTGCAAAGGGGTCAAAGAGTTCAAAGATTGGGTTGATTTAGACCCATACTTATTTGTGCCTTTTGAGGCAATATTATTGTGTTTGTGTGCTTGCTCTGTTTTCTTGTCAAAGAAAATCAAAACCAATTCAAAAACAAGTATTCATCCAACACAAATTTTCAACACCAACATTTGGCAAAAATCAAAACAAAGTATCAAACTATATGACCATCCTTCACATTTTGAGAAGGCAAAATTTTCATCAACATATCAATTTGAAGAAAAGACCATCAAGCTCAAAGGCTTTCATCAAAAGAAGGAAATTTTTCTATCTCAATAGACAAATCTTTATCTCACATAGAGCCTTCTTACGTCACATGCATCTATATCTTCAAGGAAAATCTAACGAATTTGATCAAGAATCTTTGAACAACGGAGCTTTTACTCAATATAGAGCTTTGAGTTATCATAAAAACAAGGGAGGCAAAATCAACCCTGCCTTCTTTCCAGACATTTGCATCACATATAACATAGCTCAGGTAGAAACGCCAACCCCCGAAAGAGAAAAGGAAGAATTTGCCCCATTTGTAACACATAGTTTTTATTGAAGTTTAAACATTCCATCCATTCTCACATTCATACATCATCAATCCATTTCAACTCTCGAAGCATAAAGAGGTCTTGTCCTAAGTTCTTTTTAGTAATTGCTTGAATCAAAACAACACATCACTTTTTAGAGTGTCTCTACATCTAGGATAAACTCATCCTAAGAGGCATTTTTACGTAGGTTAAAACTAGTCTATGAGTGCATCCTCTCATTACTAGATAGCTTGGTCTGTAACACATCTCAGGCCTCTCTATACCTTATCATATCAAACATTGTCAACAAACACAACAAGCAATTCACAGAAGGACTTTGGTAACGTATACCTTTAGTGCTAGAGATCCATATGCAAAACACGTCACCAAACATTTATCTCTCATTCCATCACCAACTCATAATTATTTTCACCAAACTTCAATAATAAATTTCAAACAAAATGGCTCAAACCAAATCAAGGACTAGACAACAAGAAATTGAAGAGGAAGAGGAGGAAAATCTCAATGAATTCCAAGAAGCCCTTGGAGGAAATGCAAATGATGAAAATCCCAGTACTTCCACTCCTCAAGCAATAGAAAGGGCACAAAACAACCCCCTCTTCAATCTACTTTTTAATGAAATGCTCAGGAATGATCCAAACTACCCTCTAATTTTGATATTGCACAATTACAACAAGCATCAGAACACCAGAGTCATAATGAGGGTGGAAGAGTTCGAGATAACTTCATATATGACCTTAATCAAGGACATCCCCCACCTCCTCCTCCTCCTAATGGCATTTACATATTGAGGCAACAAGTCGAGAATCTATCCCAACAACTTCATAGTGGTGTGAAAACTACCCAGTTTTCACTTAATGATATTTGTCCCTATCCCTTCGATAGGAATCTACATATGCCACCTTTTCCACAAGGGTTTGAAACACCTAAGTTCAAAAAGTATTGGGGAAAAGGAGACCCTCGAGATCATGTCAGGGAATTTCACTCAGCTTACCTAGAAGTGGCATATGAAGACACATATCTAATGTGCCTCTTTCCTCAGAGTTTGGGAGGGACAACCACGCAATGGTTTTCCCAACTAACAGGTAGCATTAGGACATTTGAAGAACTGGTTCAAAATTTTTATTGCAGATTATTCACACAAGATAGAACGCAATGTCACCATGGCAGATCTATGTAACACCAAGAAAAAATCAAGGGAGCTATTTTTAGCTTTCCAGCAATGATGGCGACAAATGTCTAGCAAGCATTCTCTTTAGTTACCTGAACAAGAGCTAGTAGAAATATTTATTTCCACCTTGAACGAAGAAATGGAATTCCATCTAGACATGAAGGCACAAAGTCTTTTAATGACATGATCACTCAGGGATTAAAATGTGAATAGGCACTCATCAAAAAAGGGCTTATCAAGATATACAATGAGCCAAAAGATGGCCCTCGCCCGCGCTTTAATGGTGATAAACCCAACTTCTGGAATAAAAACAAAAACATTGTTAATGATGAAGTTGTAGATGCAAGGACTATCAAGAGTGCACAACCTATGTTCAGATTTGCTGGGCAAAACCCCCCTCCTAAGAACAACACGGTTGCTCCCCTGCCAAATCAAGGGCGCAATGCACCACAAGAGGAACTGAGATAACGACAACAAAATTATAAACCAAAACGTACATACACCCCCTTAGGGGAACCTATTGAAATAGTGTTACGTCAATTGGTCTCTTCAAATCTGGTGACCTTACCAAAAACATCTAATTACGAACCTCTGGTCAAACCTCCATGGTAGAGGGATAATGAACATTGCAAATTCCATCAAGGGAAAGGGCATAAAACAAGTAACTCTCGTAGATTGAAAGATCTTTTTCAGGATCTTATTGACCGAGGAGAGATTGAAATTGAAGGACATGACCCAAAAACCTCAAATAATGATCATCTTATGTTCAAGAATTTGCTTCCATCACAAGATCAAAGGGGTCCTTCCACTTCAGGATGAAACACAAATACCAATGATTATACATGAGCCACTTATAATTACACCGTGAATCACCTAGATGATGCTGATGAACAAATTGCAACCATTACCATCAAAGATCCAAGCCCTACCTGCAATGTTGTTACACGTCGTAGCAAGATCACCATTAAAGCAGCTCCACAAGGCACCACCTCCATTCCAAAGTAGTATAACCTTGTGGAAAAATTAGATAAGACACCCACACTTATATCCATCTTAGAGCTTTTGCGCCTATTCCCACCTCATAAAATAATCTTGGATCAAGCTCTCTAAGAAGCATCAGTCCCTACCAATCTAAATACATATCAATTTCAAGCTATGGTTGGTAGTCAGAGGTCATCACCATGTCTCACTTTCTCTTAAAGTGACAATACATCCTTCCAACAACCTCATAATGCCTCACTCCATATTGAAGGATTTATCAACCAACATAGGATCAAGCGAGTCTTGATCAACAATGGAGTAGGCCTAAATATCTGTATATTACAATTGGTTACAACATTGGGATATACAGTTGAATCAGTGGATCCCCACAAAATGATAACTATAAAATCCTATGATGATGCAGAACATTCTTCAAAAGGAGCAGTTGTGTTACCAATCCGAGTGGGCCCAATGGTGAAGCACATCATATGTCAAGTTCTAGACCTTCCTCTATCATATAATTTGTTATTAGGAAGACCTTGGATACACACCATGCAAGTTGTTCCATCCACCTATCACCAGTGTATCAAGTTCCCTCATAACAGTGTAGAAATTACAATCTTGGGCGATGCAAATCCATTTGCATATTGTAACAATATCAACCATCAACCAGAGATTACCATTCCCAATAATAGAGAAGCTATCCCATCCACATCATATATAAGTCCAGCCTCTCTTTCCAGTTCAAACACCACTATACCAAAGCAAGAGAAGCTAAAGATGAAAATGGTAGCGGAAGGTCCCAGGGAGTACAATCTAAGCCAACTCTTTTATGTTGGGAAACTACCCACTTCCCCTAGAACTCATGGTAAACCTCAAAGGTTACTTCAAGCAATATTGGTCAAGCCAACATGCACTTTGGAACCTTTTATCCTTGGAAAGAGTCAAGAAGAAGACACCAGAGATGAGGACTTAGCAGAATGGATCTATAAAGACCCTATCACCATGGAAATCCCACAAGCTAAGCTTCCCACAAGTCAAATATGGAAAAGGCCTTCTCATTATGCAAAGAATGGGCTATGATGGTCAGAGTGCTTTGGGACCTTGCAAGAAAGGATGACATGAGTCATTGCAGCTGGAATTAAAGCCTAAAGATAACATGGGATTAGGCTTTCAAAAGGATATTCTTCCTAAGCTCAGATTCAAAGGGAAACCTAGCAAACCTCTATATCAGCCTAATACTCTAAAGAGGCCACCCTTGATTATATCAGCAGCACCAAGAACCGCACCAATTGCTTTAATGTGGCTGAGAATCCCAAAAATACCATCCGTAGCACCAATAATCCCACTAATTAAACTAGCAACCCCATCAGTAGCAGCAACTACATCGATCACACTATTAGCAGTATCAACAACACTGATAATTCCATCTGAAACAACAAATTCAACAACATCGATACTCCTAGTATCGGATTCACTGATACCAATAATCATCCCCGCACCACCAGTCATTCCATATCCAAAGGTACATCAACCGGTCACACCTGTCGTGTTTAACTCAAAGGATATCCTAGTATGGTATAGTAATCAAATACTGTAAAGTGACTCAGACACTAACTCACATGAGTGGAAATTTGATTCAGTACATCTCAATACTTAAGATGAGGAAGATGCCTCACCACCTCCACCTCACAAAGAAATCCTTGTTTATGGAGAAGCACAGATTTAAACCTCTTGGGTTATTGAACTAAAAACATCTTCCACAGACCCTACATCACATCCTACACCTGATTAGGACAGGGAGAGTACCATCAACGACCTTCACCACAATGTCTTAACCCTCACTGATACATCTTATGAACTTAACCTGATCGATGAGGTAATTCCCATTATCTATCCTGAACTCATCGAATCGAACCAACTAGATCCCCCATGCCTTGACCATTTCCAAAATGATAAGGCGATCATTGACTTTTTGGAACTACGGGATAACATACCAAGCGGGGATCACAAAGCTGGATTTGCCATTGAACTTAATAGCACAACATACTTTGGGGCGGATGCCAAACCTTTCAGCCACAAAAATATAACAATAAAACATGGATCTTCTAGTGAAACCACACTGTGACACTGTTTGATTCCAAAAAAGTAAAAAGAAAGAGTGTATCCAACTGTGAAAACCTCTTTGAGGCACCTATGGATGAAAGGTTTGACATCCTCCCCTCCAGTGCAAATCAGGAATGACCAACGATCCTTATTGAGGAAACAAAAGAATTCAATGTGGGGACCCCTAAGACTCCTCATCGCATACATCTGGCATCTCTTTTAACTTCAAAGGAACATCCTAAGTTTGACGAATTCTTTCAGAAGTGTCAGATCAACTTCGCATGGTCATATGCAGACATGTCTGGTCTTGATCCTGATTTAGTCATGCATCACCTCACTGTAGCAGAAGGAGCTAAGCCTATCAAATAGAAGCTTCGCAAGATGCACCCCCAGATTGTGGTACTAGTCAAAACAAAACTTAAGAAACTCCTAGATGTTGGCTTTATTAGACCAATTGATTATGCATATTAGATATCCAACATTGTACATGTCGGCAAACCAAATGGGGGCATCTGTATCTGTACTGACTTTAGAGATCTAAACAAGGCATGTCCTAAAGATGACTTCCCCCTACCAAACATTAACATTATCGTAGACCTAACAGTAGGACATGCCATGCTTTCTCTTATGGATGGTTTTTCAGGGTACAACTAGATAAAGATCGCACCAGAGGATCAACATAAGACATCCTTCACATGTCTATGGGGAATCTACTATTTGAATGTAATGCCTTTTGGTCTAAAGTATGCAGGGGTGACCTATCAAAGAGAAATGACCACCATCTTTCATGATATGATGCATACCATAATGGAGGATTATGTTGATGACTTATTGGAAAAATCATTAACAAGAGAAGGTCATCTAGTAATATTAGAGAAAATATTTGACAGACTAGAACAATATCATGTTCGACTCAACCCAAAGAAATGTGTCTTTGGAGTAACCTCAGGGAAGCTTCTAGGATACATTGTCTCAAACAAAGACATTGAATTCGATCCTGCAAAGGTCAAAGAAATCATGGACATGCCACCTCCATGGAACATCAGTCACCTAAGGACATTATAAGGGCAGTTACAATCCATCTGAAGATTCATTGCACAATTGGCAAATAAGTGTCATCCCTTTACACAAATGTTACACAAAAACATCCACTTTCAATGGGATGCCAGATGCCAGCAAGCATTCGAGATGCTTAAGGACTATCTCATGAATACACCATTACTAATCTCACCAGATCCAAGTAGACCTCTATTGCTCTATATTTCAGCAACAAATACGACATTGGGCGTACTACTGGCACAACATAATGCAGAAGGGAAAGAGTGTGTTGTTTAGTACATCTCTCGCACACTGGTCGGTTATGAACTTGATTATAAACCTATTGAGAGAGCTTGCCTAGTAGTAATCTTGGCAGCCACTAAACTGAGGCACTAGCTATTAACAAATAAAGTACAACTCATTACAAAGATCGATTCACTAAAGTACTTACTCAACAAAGAAGCATTGACAGGCTGCTTGGCCAAATGGGTGATGATTCTAAGTGAATTTGACATCAAGTATGTGGACCATAAGGTTATCAAGGGGCAAGTTATTGTAGATCAGTTGGCCGATACACCCCTCATAGGTGATCATCCTCTTATTTCCAATTTTCCAGATGAAGAGATATTCATGATCACAGCAACACAACCATGGAAATTATACTTTGATGGTTCATATACTAGGCATGGCTCGAGGGTAGGCATTATGTTTATCACACCTCGAGGTGGCAGCATCCCAAAGTCTTACAGGCTAACTTTTCCATGTACAAACAACATAGCAGAATATGAGGCCTTGATCATAGGACTCAGACTCACCATACAATGGAAATTGAAAGAGCTACAGATATATGGCGACTCCCAACTGGTCACACGACAAGTCATAGATGAATATCAGACCAAGGATGATAAACTCATGTCATATAAGAAAATGGTGGATAGTTTAAAAGCATCATTTACTACTATCACCTTTGAGTAGATACCCAGAGATCAAAATCATACTGCTGACACTATGGCTACCATTGCACCTCTCCTAGATCTTCCACATAATTCAACATGCTACGAGTTCTTGGTAGAACATCTTTGGATTCCCGCTTATGATATACCCAGATCCAAGATGATATGTCGCTTTGTCAGTTCTAAATCCCCATTGTACAGTGAGTTCTACACCTACCTACACGATCACACACTTCCTCCTAACCAATCAAATAACCAACACAAAACCTTCATTTGCCAAACCACTCAATACACCATCATTATTGAAACCTTATACCGACATAGTCTTTATGGTACTCTCCTTTGATTGTTTGGAACAAGATGAGATAACAAAGGCCTTGGAAGAGGTACATGAAGGAATTTGTGGGACTCACTCAAGCGGTCCTTCACTAGCTAAGAAGATCATGCGTGTTGGATATTATTAATCGTCCATGGAAAAAGACTCCTACTATTTTGTCAAAAAATGCAAGAAATACCAAATTCATGGAGACCTGATATATGTATCAGCATAGGAATTGCAACCAATCACAACACCATGGCCCTTTTTTCAATGGGGACTTGACCTAGTGAGTAAAATTCATCTATCTTCATCCAATGGTCACAAATTCATTATTATCGTCACCGAATACTTCACAAAGTGGATTGAAGTTGTTCCACTTACCCAAGTCACTAGCAAGCATATCGCCTCATTCATCCTTGATTACATCATCTGTCGGTATGGTGTACCCATGTCCATCATCACTGCTTTTACACTCCCTATTAATTAAATCAGGATGTCTGTGAGCTCTGTGAGAAATTTCAAATCCAACACCACTTTTCCACTCCCTATTACCCACAAGGATATGGTCAAGTCAAAGCATCGAACAAGAACATATTAAGAATTCTCAAGAAGATAGTCAATGATGCTGGTCATGATTGGCACATTCAATTACATCCAACACTATGGGCGTATCGAACTAGAATTCGACCCCCTACAGGCGCAACTCCCTACTCACTAGTCTATGGCGTAGAAGCTATCTTACCTATTGAGGTTGAGATACCATCTCTATGGGTTTCCTTGCATAATCTGATAGATGATGAAGCATACCGAGTCTCCCATCTTCAAGACTTGGATCTACTTGATGAAAGGTGACAAGCTGCATACAACCACCTCAAGGCCTATCAACAGTTCATGAGCAGAAGCTATAATCATTGAGTTAGACCTCGTATATTTGAGTTAGGCGATCTTGTTATTAGAGAGAATCCTTGTAACCAACCAAATGGAGAACATCTGGGAAAGTTTGAATCAAACTGGCTGGGTGCATATGTTATCACTACTGTATTTGGGTCTGGGGCATATCAGTTGGCTACTTCAGAAGGAGAACCGCTAGCAGATCCGATCAACAACATGCACCTTAAACAGTTTCATACATAAGCTTTACAGAGCATCAGGCTCCCATACATATAAGAAAAACACCAAAAATATTCTGAAAAATGTCCTGAAGAAAATACAAAAAAAGTCAAAACAGTAAAGAAAAATCATCCATCCAAACGGTGAACAAACACTCTGGTGGCACCTTTGGTAAGTACAATGGTGAAAACTTGACAAATAGGTGCCACTCATAAAGGTTATGGCTTCATTTTCTTTACTTGTTGCCATCACATTTATTGCATCCACTCATCCATCAGTCAAACCATGGCTTGTTATTGATCTGCAATCAAGGATAGTACTTCATGCATCTTCCATCCCGATTTTTCATAGGCATGTCTAAACTGGGGGAAATGCTCTTAAACCTATTGATGAAAGTGGATTCTACATTACTTGTGATTTATTGAGTTCTTCATTCAAAACTATCTCACAAAATCCCAAAAAAATCCAAAAAAATCCAAAAATTGTCTCATAAATTCTAAAAACATTCGAAAAACACTCACAAAAATTCAAAAACATCATAAATCATCAAAAATCAACCAAAAACATGACAATGTATAAAATCCTTTGTACATATACAATCAAAAATAGACACCAATTAAAGATTTTAAGTTACTCAAACGATGACCACTTATCAAATCAACCAAACAATCAACATCGACACACAACTATCTTAACACGGATGCATCCTTCCTTACCAAAACAAAGACAAGATAACATTTTTCTTTGACAAGAAAATTTTGTTTAAGCTATCAAGTACTTGGTTGGTTTGTTAGTTATTTATTCATTTATATTAGGTTCATACGCTACTCCGGGATATCCACAAGTGATTAGAGTAGCCAAGATGGTTCCTAAATATTGTTTTGTTTATTGTCTGTGAATTATTCCAATGAAATTCTAGGGCATGTACTAATGGTGTCTACGTGGGAAGTTCACTAAGCTACGTGATCTTATGCAAAATACAGTCATGGATCACTATGACTTGCTGACTACAACATATACCTCAACCATATGAGCATGAACCACTATGGAGGGTCCATGTTCTTTATTTATGTTGCTTGCTTGCAAGTACAATGCTCCAAACTTGGTTCCTATTGCCTCATCCTAGATTGATACTACCATTGCTCAATGATGAAAAACAAAAGTACTATGGATTGTCATTCCATCTCATCTGTTTATATTGCATTTTGTTGCATATCACCCATCTATTTGATCATTCATTATTCATATTTATGGTTTTTTATGAAAGTGAAAACAAGTTTAAATATGAGAAATTATTTAAAAACAAATTGATATTGGATACAATCATGACGGAGTTCTCTGATACATCATCAATGCATCATGCAAATTCTCACCAACCTTGCATTCATCTATCATGAACACATGGCATCATCATTTCATTACATTTATTTGCATTAAAATGCATCTAGTTCATTATCATTTACTTACATGTAGGTTCATTACATTCATTTTCAATATTTATTAAAGTGCATTTAATATCATTTAGTTGCATTCATTATCATGTAGTTAGATGAGTATCCTTAAATCATTCAACATCATTCATCATCATTTAAGTTTGTTTACAATACATTCATCTAGATTCCTTTATTTGCATGCATTTATTTATCTATCCATTAGTTAAGTGCATTCATCTATCCATCCAGTATATTCTTATACTCATTCATTTCATCTTAAAAATATTTCATTTAGGATTCATTAAGATGCATTCATTATCCTTTTAATTGCATTAAGGTACAGTTATTCATTATCTCTTAGTTGCATTATCATTTCACCTAGTCATATTTTAAAACATTTAGAATCATAACATAACCATTTATCTCAACATTTGTTTATACATTTTATATGTGCATTCATTTAGAAATCATCACATAAACATTTGTACTTTACATTTGTTATCCATTTTACATTTATTTTTAACCATCTATACACATTTACATAAACCATTCGATTCATTGCATTTCATCATATCAAACATAATTGCATGTCATCATTTCATCAACATAAACACAAGTGCTCTCTCTTTCATAGTTCACATCATTTCATTATGCATACATCATCATCATGGCATTACATACATAAAGCATTACAACCAACACATCATACATATATTAACCTACATCCACATGTTAGCATCACATTCATAAACATCATAAAATCATCATCATCACATGCATATAGGAATCATCTCATCATCATCTACATCTAAGAAGTGAACACATCCATCTAAGCATAATTCATAAATCATCATCCTGCATAAATCCATGCATATCATCACAAAATATGGGATCTCCTCATCTCGCAAAAACATACATGTATCAGAGTATAATGATGTCAAAAATATCGGCTACCAAGAGCCATCCAAGTCACAATCCAAAATGACAATGTAATAAAATACATATAACTCTCTCAAATGGCACTCTAGCCAGATGCTGCACCACCTACTCCCCCACTACCCCCTACACCACCCGAACTATCTCGCCATTGAGGACCCATCACACCACCACTACTCTGCATCCTCTGAGACCGCTTTGATCTCACCCAACACATATGTGAATAGCTCAGTGCCCGCTAACTGGCTGGCACCGCCTGCTCATATAAACCCCGCCAATACTCTATCTCTGCCTGAGCCCGTCCAAACTGCCTCATCACCTCCCCAGTAGGACCTTGTGCTCCTACCCCAACTCATACTCTCTCTTGCAGCTCCATCAATCTCTCCACCACATCATCTCTCTCCTGCAACACTACAGTTAACTCCAACTCCTGTGCAAATAACTGAACATCTCTAGCTACAACCTCTGCCTCCATATCCTCTAGCTAAGTCTACAAAAATACTATCATCTGATCCTGAAGATCTCCTCCTCTCATCCCCATTGGATCCTCTCCTCCACCTATAGCTCCCTCTCCTCCTCCAATGGCTCCCTCTTTTGTATCCATAGGTGCCTCTCCCTCCCCCATATCCCTACCACCTAATCTAACTCCTCCCTGCATCAAAGGCCCATGTGATAGTTGCAACGACTGCCTGCCTCTCCCTCTCCACTGTAACCATCCTCCTACAACACCTCCACCTCCAAATCTACCACCCCGACCTCCTCCTCCATCACCTCCTCCTCTGTCACCTCTACCTCATCCATCTACTACAAATCCTCAACCTCCTCTCCTCCTCCATCTCTATCTCTTATCATCCTCAAAAGCTGGAATCGGCTCTGCTGGATCTGATATACATGGAATAGGATGTGCAGTAATGTATTGTATGTACTCATCTATAACCCCTGCATCTACAATCCTCTACCTCATATGCCATGGTCTCGCCTGTAAAGTTTGAAACTCTGCTAAGGCCTAATCATATGGTAACACTGGCCCCCACTGGAATCTCTCCCATACCGTCTATGCATACTCCCCTGATCCACTCGGTATTCCCTACCTCCGACCAAACTACCTCATCACTCTGCTAGGTACCTATCTCTCCACATTGTAGGTTGTCCTACCAATCAAGTATCATGTCATAAATACATATGGCAAGGCCTCTATATCATCATCTTAGGTCTCACACTCAATATAGGGCCTCCATATCACTATATCTAGATCATCTAATGCTTGTCACCACCACTCTAACTTCCTCAGGTGGGGCTGACTCATTATGCCTCCATACATATACACATAGGGCTAATCCACTACCCTAAATCTTAGACTAACATGTCGTGTCACGGGTAGGTACTCCCATGCCCAAATATGTAGCAGAGTGATCCCAACTCCTAGAGAACTTGTCTCTCGGTACACCACCTCATGCAGCTCCTGATATAAGTGTGCCAGAACGCACGGTCCCCATGCAAAGTGGGTCCCCTCAGTCATCATATTCTTTATAACCTGGCCCCAACCCACGACCAGTCCATGTGATCATCGATCTGGGCATAGCAGGCCCCCAACAATCCCTTATAATATAGCTAGCAGTGGCTCATATAATGCAGCTATCCCCTCCCATGCTACCGAGCCATCATGAATAAAACCATCCTCATCAAATATCCGTTGCACAGCCATTGTCCCCCATGCTTGATCATATGTAACAAGATCCCCTCAGATAGGGATGTGTGAGATCCGTCACACATCCTCCAATGTCATAGTCATCTCCTCCATAGCCAGATGGAACGTACAAGTCTCGTTGTGCTACCGCTCTGCTAATGCTGTCATCAAGCCGCGATTCATCCGAATCATGGGCATGTACATCACATCATATAGGCTTGTCACTGCAATACAATCAATCTCGGTCTTCATCAATTGATCTCTCAACTACTGCATAGCTAGATGCCTCTCCCACATCTATAAGACGGGAAGATCCTCCTACACATCATCACACATCCACATCATCATCAGTTGTTTTGTTTCAAACTTTCTTAAGTTTAAACCTAGACCATCAATAGATACTCTGATCAAGTATCTTCGAGTCTCAATAGGTAAGCAATCATGGCATACCTAGACTACAACAGGCATTTATTATAATGACCTAGTCTCAACATGGCTGCTATGGTTCAAAACAACTAACCTATCCATCCATCCACTATCGGCATCAAGAGATCATTTTTCTAAACACTAGGGCATCTATTTTTCAAACAATAGCGCTATTCTGCTAACAATCACGCTAAAACAACTACACACTAGCGCTACAAAACCACTGCACAAAAGTGCCATTTCCAAGCAATAGCGCTAGAAGACTGACTCAATTGCGCTAAAACTACAATCGCGCTAAAGCAACTGTACGAATGTGATAAACCTTGTAAAAGCACTAAAACCACTACACAATAGCGCTATAGTGACACAAAAGCACTAGTTAAAATGACAACAATGCCAAAACATAGTTTTAGCGCTATTGTCTTGACTCAACTTGGACGCTTGAAAAATGACATAAAAAATGCACAAAGAACAAAAATTCAAATTTGTGTACCACTGGTCCATAGTCATCTGGCCGCTGGAATCACCAGACCCGCTCTAGCCAATGATCTGCTATAGGTACTGACATCCTGACTGTTGCTCGCTCTTTCACCAAAGTCAATATCAGAGCTCTGAATCACTATGGAGATGGATGCAAATGAACATGTTTTTACCCCTTCACCCCCATATATACCCTTCACCCTAACCCTAATTTTACCCCGCTCATTATCGTGGTCCCCGTGAACTTCCACTACCTTTCATTTCTCTGTTTTATCTCTGATTTCTTCTATTCTTTCACCGATATTGCTAAATTCTTCTCTTCTACCTCCCCGCCAATTCTCATTCTTTTTCGAGAGATCGCTCGATTTTTCAAAAAAAAATGACCCATCTCTCAAGGGGGTATACCACCCATTAAATTAACATTTATGGGGCATATTTCTTCATGCCTATTTTTCTTTCTTTGAAACAAAGCGATAAATTGCACCGTCTCAAAGAGGGGCAAATGTAGTCACATAAATTTGTCCATTTAATTAAATGAATATTTACTATTTATTTAATTAATAAACCCACTAGCCAACAGTTAATTAAATTAACATTTAATTAATTCATCCTCAAACATTCTCCTATTAATTAAATAAATTATTCGATTTATTTTAATTAATTCATTAAAACAAATTCACAATCAATTAAATGAATAAATCCTATTTATTTAATTTAATTCCCTTTCCTCTTTTAAATAAATAAATAAAACATTTATTTAAATCATTAAACTTTCCCCCACTTGCATTCTCCTACAAATGCAAGTTGCAACCACAAGTTGAAATAAATTGATTTTATTTTAATTTAAATCCTATTTTCCCTCACCCACCAAATCCACTTGAAATCCTAGATCCCCTTCTAGACTCTTCTAACCACTTTCTAATCATTCCTAATTAGCCTAATCCATCCCCTCATTATTGTCACATTCCTAAGCAACTTGGAGTCACTTCTCAAAGCCTTCAAAGTCTTTGAAAAGCATTTAATGCTTTATGTGTTCAATAAGCTAACCCCTAAAGTCTTCCAAACCACTAATGACTCTTACATGACCATTAATGGCTCTTACATAACTATTTATGGTTAAATCCACTTGCCCCCATGGTTAGAGACTTTACCTCTAACTCAACCCTCATTTGACTCATGGGTCTCTTCAAGCATTTATTGCTTTGACCATGGTTATCCTCACTAACTCTTGCACAAGAGTTTATCCATTGGATAAAGACATTATTTATTGGATAATGGCTTTATTCTTTCAACTCAACATTAACCTTACCTCCCAAGTTAACCTTCAATTCATGTCAAGTATTTAATGCTTATTCCCTCTCTTCTCAACCCATCTCTTGTTGACATTTGTCATCCTGGGATTGGATTGAAATTCCTCACATGGATCTTAAGCCCTTCAATCCTGACCTTTGTTGAGATTACTCAATCTCAACCCTTCATTGCTTCATTTTACCTATAAATAGAGCTCATTTCTTCATAATCCAGATCCTGAAAACTTGTATGCATCTAGCTTATAGTGAATTTTAGAGAGTATTTAGCACAATCATCTCACATTGTTATTTTGTGCTAAAATTAATCTTAGTTAATTACCCAATATATCATTTTAGTTTGTTCACATTTTCATTTTCATGATCATTCATTTTATACTCTTGAATCTCCATAAGACATCCAAAAAATAGTGCAAAAAGCTACTGAGAGCTAAACTCATTTGGGAACTTGGAGAGGAGAGGAACAAGGGAGGAGCAACTATGTACATCTTGGTTAGCATTTGGAGGAGCATAGTTTATCTATTCTATGTTTGTATGCTTTTTATTTCATGCTCAATGTCTCTTTTGATATGTCTATTTAGAATAATCTTTGGTTGCTAACACTAACATTTTCCTCTTGTGTTCTTGTGTGTGTTGCCATCAAATAGATTTTCTAATCTTTTTTGCAGAGCATCAGATTCAATATCCCTATTGATCACCTCAAGCTATCGATTAGACTGTGGATGGAAGGGTGTTGAATTCTTACGTCTAATCTCATACTCCACCAATTGTGCAAACAAATTAGAAGTGAATCATGGACCCTGGTTTGTCATCATCTCTCTTGGAACACCATACCTTGTAAATATCTCATCATACAAGAATTGAAAAAAATTAGTGTCTATTGTAGTCCTCAAAGCTTTTACTTCCACCCGTTTAGTGAGATAGTTAGTACATACCAATATATAAGATTTGTTGAAAGATGAAGGTTCTATTAGGCCAATAAAGTCAATACCCCATTTGTCAAATGGTGTGCTTTCTAGTTGGGATTGTAGGGGCTTTTCGTCACTCTTGGTAGGCCTACCCATTCTTTGGCATCTATCACATCTCCTTGCATAATGAACAACATCTTAATGTGTGGTAGGACACTAATAACCTTTAGTGAGTATCTTGATTGTTATCCTCTTAGCCACAAAGTGTCCACCACAAGGTTCATCATGACATGCTTTGATTATGTCAAATGTTTCATCTTCCCCAAGGTAGTTGTGGAGGACGTTGTCGGGCCCTATGTAAAATAAATAACTAGCTATCCATGATTAGGAAGAGTTGTAGTTGTAGACATATAAAAATGACCACTTTCCTAAGTGAATATTTAACATTCATTTTAACCTCAATCCTTTATTTAATTAAATTTTTCACATTCATCTATTTGATTAAATAAGTTATTCAATTTAATTAATTAAATTCACCTAAGCCTTTCATATCCTTTAAATTAAATAAATCGCTTTATTTAATTAATTTCCCTTTCTCCCCTTTTAATTAAATCTACATTTAATTAAATTGCTCATGGCAAATAAATAAATCTAATTTATTTAAATCTCCCACTTGCATCTATTTTGTTGAAATAAAGCAATTTATTTTAATTAAAATTACCCTCCATCCACTTGCATTCTCCTACATCTCCCACTTGCCTCTCTAAACCCCCTTCTAGATTCTTCTAATCACTTCTAATTTAGCCTAACCCACCTCCTAAATATTGTCACATCTCTAAGCAAAGGGAAGTCACTTCTTAAACCTTCAAAGTCTTTGGAAACCATTAAAGGTTTTATGTCTTCAACAAGTTAACCTTGAAAGTCTTCCAAACCATTAATGGTTAACTCAACCCTCTTGCATGATTAGAGACTCTCTCTAACTCAACCCTCATCTAACCCAAGGGTCTCATCAAGAATTTATGGCTTTACCCTTGGTTATTCCTTAAACCCTTGCACAAGAGTTTATCCTTTGGGTAAAATCTTTATCCATTGGATAACCCTATCCTAACCTTAACCCTTACCTCCTGAGGTAACCATGAGGTCTTCTCAAGCATTTAATGTTGCTCAAATCCCCTCTCAAGCAATCTTATGTTGACAATTGTCACCATTTCATTGGTGAGAATTGTAAACATGGATTGATAACTTTCAATCCTGGCCCTTGATAAGATCATCCAATCCTGATCATTCATTGCCTTGTTTTTCCTATAAATAGAACTCTCATTCCTCCATTTACATATCCAAGTTTCATGCATCTAATCTATACTCATTTTTATAAAGCATTTAGTCTCTCTTTGAATAGAAATAATGTAATAAACATTTTACAAGTATTTCTATTATCATAATAATCATATTAAGCTAGCATATCATATTAGGATAGTACTTTTACTAATCCTTTCATCTTATCATCATATACATGCTAGTTTAAATCATATTGGTTAATATCATGCACATTTAGGATTGCATTCATGTTAGATTGATCAAGTATCCCTCATTCTCATGATTGTCATCCCTAAGTCACTTTGCTCGGTGATTTGAGAGAAAAGGCATTGGCTTGAGGGGTATTGTGAGATAGATAACAATGAAACATCCCTTGGGAAGTTGAGTTATTCAATATAACTCCATAACTTGCACCAAGAGTCCCATTAGTGTGTGGACTAGTCTTGAATTTGTATTTTCTATTCATCACACCATTTTTCCCACACACATTTTTGGCACCTGCTGTGGGGCTCGAACCCATTTATCAAATCATTTTTAATGCAGGACTAATATTGTAGGTACACAGAAAACATGAATTAGTGCATTGGTACTATCCTTTAGTGCATCTGGTCTATCTTTCGGTGCATACCACTCATTGTTTAGCATGTTGAACCCAAAACTTAGTGCATTTCATAGTAACCTTAGTGCATAACACTTTTGTTGATTCCCGATAAGCATCAGCGCTTTGAAACATCAGTTCAACGCATCCATACAACAACGTAGCACATCAGGGTCTTTTGTTAGCGCATTGGTGTGATTCTGTAGCGCATAGGGTCTGTAGATTAGTGCATAATAGACACAGAGGGTAAAACACAATTGTAACAAAGACACAAAATTAGTCTTTTAGAAGTCCACCTGTAGAATACGTTTTGCTAACTAGTGTTTTGATTGCAGGTCACTAACATCTGTTTTGCAGGATTTTGAAGATTTATCTTTTTACTATTTTAGGCATTTGATTAGTTTTATTGTTTCTAACTTTGCTAAGTTAGTTGTTTAAAAAATATTCATTTTCCTTTTGGGTTATTTAAAAAGAACAACAAAAAAATCTTCAATCTTTCTTTCATAGGGAGAAAAACACTTCATTTTTGAGACGTAAACAACAAGACAAACTTTACTTTTTGCAAAGTATAAAATGAACCTCACCATCCTTTGGTGTTTGAAAGGATCCACTTCACTCTTTGCACAAGTTAAAGAACCTCACTTCCAAATTCTTGATAAAGCAAAAGACGGGAATCCTTCCCCTATCGAATTTATTTTTTTGTTGACCATATCAAAGAATTTGCTTTGCTGACCAGGATTTCTTTACTTAGATTAAAAAAATCAATGATTTGAGAGTTAAAAAGAACACCATGCCTTTTTTGGAGCAACATCTCCCAATAGAAATTAGAAAATCATTGTCTTGAAGGATTAAAAAGAACCATTTTGTGCCTTGTCTTGAAAGTGGAAGGTATATCCTCTCCCCTTAACTGGGTGACCAAAAAAAACAAACCACTCTTAAGCTTTCTGTAATTCAAGCATTTACATCCTTTAGCAAGGTCTGCCCTCCCAAGTTTCTCTTAGAGCGCCATTTAAATGGTCGGTCAAAAGGGAATGACCTAAGTGGGAAAGGACTTTATCGCCAAGTGTTCCAACCCACTACAATCAAAAGTGGAGGATGATGAAAGTCCCTTCTGTTAGAATTGATGACACTCCCAAAGACACTGAGAGGGGGGGGGGGTGGATCAGTGTCTAACTGGTTAGCAGAATATTTAAATTTATTAAGAACTTTGCATCTCAAAACAGTGTACCGGTAAATAAGAATTAATGCAATAAATAATAATAGCAGAGACAACATAGAGAACACACCATAACACAAGATATTAAATGAGGAAACCCAATGTGGGAAAAACCTCGGTGGGATTTGTGACCCACAATATTCACTCACTGGCCAATGAATAAATATTACTTACAATGAGGGGCCTGCACATGCAGGAAGGCTAGCAGCCTAGAGCTCACTACTCAATCACAAAATAGAAGTCTCACTAACTTACAAAATGGATTATCAAAATCCAATACAATGTACTGCTTTAGATTAGCATCAGCTATGCCAGGTTCAGTACCGGTTTAAGCTCAGTCTATTACCAAAACCTTCACTATCAACTATATCACCTTATACAAAATATCATCTATTCTCTCACTTTCATATATCATCTCTCTCTACAAAATGACCTATAAGATCTCATACATATATATGAGCCTTTTACAATATGCCATGTTAGCTTGTACAAAATATTTTTACAATATAAAAAAATAAACAAAGTTTATTCCATGTCGGCTTGAGTGTCGGTATGCATTATTGCCATTATCGATGAAGTGTCTGCCAGTGTATATAGAAGTCTATTGTCGGTGTCGGTAACTGTCGGTGGGTTGATAGAAGTTTTCCAGTTGGTTTCCATCAATGACAACATCAACTATTCTCATAATAGTGTAGAATGCCAACAATCTCCCCCTTTGGCATTGATGGCAACACTCATGAGAAAAATCCAAAAACTGAAGTCCAAAAAGTTTCCAAAAAGATGTGCTCTCCCTGAGCAAACCATCTCCTCTGAAGAAGTATTTTTCTCTCCACTACTCCCTCTTTGACATCAATCACAAAGGTTGTCAAAAATAGTCAAATGAGTGCAAAAATTCACCTCAAGGTCTGTAACTGGTTGGTTATAATCTGAAAGATATCTGCCAAAACCAAATTCAAACTCTGCATAAACCTTTTAATGTCATTCAAGGTTGCCTCAGTCTGTTGAGTCGTGCTGGTGAGATGATGCATATGATCTTTCGGTGATCATTCTCCTTGAAGTAATGCCTTAGATATTTCTATTCTCTGAGAAATAAGATTTTCCAACTTAGGACCAATTTTATTTTTAAGTTCTCTAGCATTAGACCTTATCCTTGCCTTTTCTTTCTCGAGTTTCTCTAATTTTTCCTCAAAACCTACCATTTCTTGCTCAAAAACTGATATGTGATCAAATGAACCAATTATGTTATCCGCTATGTCATCAATTTCCTTTTGTGTTTTACTGATCTCCTTATCTATGTCCTCTATCAGAAGGTGAGGTTTGCATGTTTCCTTGTATAGCTCTTGGTACTCCAGAATAGTAGAGTTCAGTGTTGGTAATAATGTATCCAGATGTTCAGTGCACTTCTTTATGGTGTCATCAAAGAATTTGTTCTTCTCCTTTTCAAATTTGATCTTTATTGTATCCTCATTCACTTTATCAACTATTATTACATTATTAGTAATAAATTTAGATAATGTGTCCAATTTTCCTAAAGAATCCTTAATATGATCTATGTTACAATTAGGTGCAATCAATTTAAGAATAGGTACAGTTTTATCAATTGCCTTGTAGGCCAAAGCATTGCAATCCGTTATCTTTTTGATTGAATCCAAGAGTACCTCTGTAACATTTGTAGGTATGAATTCACTTGAAGTGTCAGATGTCTCACCAATTTCTTTTATTACCTTTGTGCTTCCATCAGTTGCAACCATTTTACTTGTGTTTACCTCTGGTGGATCAGTCTGTGTTTGCATCTCAACTAGCAAGGGTTTCTCAGACTGTTTTTATGTCTCAGTTATTGTCGGTTTCTCAGCCTCAGTAGGTTTCTCAATAAGTTATGTTAGTATTTCAGTCTCCAATGACCCTGTGCCAACATCTATTCCTTCAGTAGGTTTCTTTGTTTCTAATGATTGCTCTGTTTGGGTTGGGATATCAACCTCAACAGTCTCTACCGGTTTCTTAGCCATGTTGCCACTGTCAACATTGTCTTCCTTAACCTCTGCATTGTCCTTGTCTACAACAATATTCACTTCCTGAGTATCCACATTCATGGTGAATAGTATCTCAGATTTAGGATTAGTGTCATCATGTGTAACATCTTCAGTTTTAATAACCGGTGGATAATCTGTATGTATCGGTGCAATATCCAAAGGTGGTGGTAAATTGTCAGTGATCTTGATGTTCGGAATACCACCAACTTTACCTTTGCCCTTGTCCTTATCCTTCTGATACACTTTAAATGTTTTCTTTGGCCGGTTCATTTTCTCTTGTTATTCCTTCCCCACAAAGAATATATCCCAATTATCAGTAGTCTCATTTGCAATCTCTTTTACTCTTCTTGCCATTAAACTTACTTGTCGGTGTCCACTGGCAAAAATAGATTGGTTAGCCTCAGAGATTAATTCATCAATTTCTTCTTTTGAATTCATAGGATGTACAACTGGAAGTTTCTCAACTTTTAGTTTCTTATCTAATTCCATCACTGCAATCCTTTTTGCTTCCAATCTCCTATACATATCATTTGGTAAGTCATCCACAACTTCAATTAAAACCTTTTTATATATGTCCAGATATAAAATTGTATTGTTCTCAATGCTTTTCCTATCTGAATCATTAAATGTGTTATACAGTTGGTGTACATTGGCCAAATTTCCATCATAAGTTATCTCATTTAGTAAATCATTCAAAGAAGGGGTGATAGGTTGTTGTTTCTTCTTTGGTGTCAGTTTCTTTAGTGTTAATTTCTTTGGTGGTCCCCATACTGCCTGTTGTTTCTTCCTTAAAGTCCTTGCTCTCTTGGGTGAAGGAGAGGGTACCAGTGAAGGTTTTCTCTTCCTCCTTTCAACTATTTTAAACTCAGTTCCAGATGATGTGCCAACCAGTGAAATATGTTCCTTCGATTGAAGATTTTCAAGTTCAGTGGCCGATATACCACTAATGTTCATTACATTTTCCTTAATTTCCTTCACTTTCTTAGAAGCATCTCTAATAAATTTTTCTCTTTTCTTCCTTTGCTTTAATGTATTTACATCACTTTCAATAGTCTCAGCACTACCAAAAATGTCTTCTAATGGTTCTCTCGGTGCATCCAGTAATGCTTTAGCATATGTCTCCAAAATGTTAAGATCTACCTCATATCCCATTTCAGTCACCTAGACAGTCTTAGGGAGTACAACTTCCATCCATGTCTCATCTCTCTTGATAACAAAACATATTTCTTTGTCATATTTGTCCACTACACTTTGTGGTAGCCTTTCTCTAGTTTTCATTTTAGCCTAGGAGGTTTTGAAGTATTCAATTATGTTATTGTCCTTTGCAGTTCCCATGTTGGTAAAAGCTTCCTATAATTTTTTTCCTACCGGTATGTCATATCCAAAGTCTTTAGATCCTTACCAGGAATTTCCTTAGTGAAATACAACATTAAACAGACCAAAATATTTCCAAATCGGAATGTCCCTTTCTTATCTCTTTTAATCTTTTTCAAATTATCAATGAGTTCATCTTTTAGCCACTCACACACATCTATCATTGCATTGTTGTTGACCATCTCATAAGCACTATTTATGCAAAGAGTAGAAATTGAATTTAGTCTATTAGCATGTGTGGTCTTGTAACCTAAAACCATACATACAAATCTCACATTGATGTCTTTGATATCATTCACTCTCAGTGACCTATTATCAGATGTTTCTTCGGTTAGGATCATCACTTTGTTGTTAGGAATCTTCTTTGTTTTGTCAGGTCTGCTATCGGTTTAGGGTAAACCAATTACTACCCTAATTTCTAGTCGGGTTATTTTGTAGACAGAATCCAACCATATAAATTCTCCATGTGTTGTACTCAAAATAATTCTTACTACTTCTTCTAGAAATTGGGGAATGTTCAGTATCTCCACAAAACCTAGAGTTTCTATAATTTTGTGTTCGGGTTTGACAACACCATTTTCGTCACAAATCACCTTAGTATACATTTTCATCAATTCTTTGAAACCTAGTTCTTCTATATTGCAATTTATATAAATCCTAGGGTCTTCAACAAAAGCTACACCTTTAGGAATTTTTTAAAATTCCCCTACAGAGTCATCTTGCTTGGCAACTTCGAGAATTATTTTAAATACGGGCCTAGGGCATTTCATATTTTCCATAATAGAAGGGTTTCGAATAAACTCGGGAGCAGAAGAAGAAGCCATTGAAAAATACCTTTAGCTGCCTAAAAATATTCTAAATGCTTGAAGAAACCACTTCGCACCTTCGCCTTGAATGTCTTCGCTCTCTTTTTGTGCTCTCTACTAATTTGAATGCTCGATGAGTTCAAAAAGAGGGAAACTAGTTGATTTATAATGACATTTCTCTTACCAACCGCATTAAATGCTTGTCAGTTATGTGAAAGCTTAATACATCTGCCAGTAAAGAAGAAATCTATCTTCTCACCATCAACCAAGGGTAATCTGCATGATTTTGAACTTACTGCAATACCCCCAAAGGGTTACTTCTTAGTTGGATGAAGAATCTCTTTTCAGTGGAGATCACTCTATTCTACCAGTATAGAGATAGTTTCATCAACATTTTGATCTCTCTTCCTAATCCATTGTTTCAAAAATTCTTGCTTTACCTCATCTACCTTTTCTTTGTCTTTCAAACTGGATCCTTTATTGTTTGTTGGTGAAGTCTTGCTTCTACAAAATTTGGCAACATGTCCAATTTTGTTACAAGAATAACAAGTCACATTATTCCTCTAAATAGTCTTTCCATATCCTATGTTGGTTTGTGTTCTACATTGATTTGATAAGTGTCCATATCTTCCACAAACATAGCATTTCACATTCATTCTGTAATTTTTTGAATTATGACCAACTTTGTTGCATTTGGAACATTGACTGGTGGATGCATTAATATTCTAATTGTTTCTAAATCTACATTGATTTTCTCTATGACCATATTTGTTGCAATTGAAACATTTTCCATTAAACTTATAAGCATTAGGTTGTCTTACCGGTTTGATCTGATCTAGATTGTTTGCAGTACCGAAATTTTCTCCAGTTTCAAATCCAAGTCCATTTGTATCTCCATTAGATTTCTAACTTTTCAGCATGTCATCAAGCTCCTTTGAACTTTTCTTGAATTTCTCTTTGTGTTGATTTGCAGTAGCCAACTCATTTTCCAGAATTTCCTTTTGTCTCAAAAGCTCAGTTTTATCATGTTGCATGTGAATCAGATCTGTCTTTAACATATCTAGCATCATTGAGTCTTCTAGTCAAGTCTTCTTCATTCTTCTTCCTATCTTCAATGTCTCTACATAACCTCATAGTCATATCTTGCAGTTCATTCTTGTAGCATCGTAAATTGTACGCACTTGCTAGGGTGGTACAATTTCACACCTAGTTTAGCACCCGCCTTGGCGCATTTTGCATTTTGCATTGCATTTCCCCTTTAGCACTTAATTAATTAAATTAATTAGGTCTAAGGTTCTATTTTATCATCTCCTATATCATAAAATTGGGCCCTTTTCATTAAAGTGTGCCCCTTTCATTGTATTCTTCCAATACATCATTAATCAAAAACCCTAATTAGGTCCTATTTTGAACTTGGGAGCTTGATTTCGGGGGTCAAAACATCTCGAAATCACCTGTAACTTCGGGATTCTCTCTAAAATCATCATATCCGACGGTCCTGAAAATTTGGTGAAAAGTTGTCGGGACCATGGCGCCCGGAGTGCAACATGTTCCCGGACATTTTTCCCGAAATTTTAGGAGCACGATCCAATCATAAAATAAAGCTTAACCCCAAGAAATTGGTGGGAGATTCAATCTCTAAGTCGGCCTAAAGTTGAAATTAAGACCTAGGGTTTCATATATAAGAGCTCTCTTTCTTCATTTGAAGGGATCCAATTTTTGGTTTTCAGGACCTCATAGGCAGTGAAAGAGCAGATCTTTGAAGACTTCAACAACATTCAACATCCTTCTATCAAGCATTTATCAATTTCATTCATCCATTTAGGGCTTGGAAGACATTGAAGAACAATAGGAGATTACCGACTGAAGATTGGCTTGTACTCCTCCCTTGAGGGTTGGGTATGATTTCATGTTGTTTTCATGTCTTTGCATAAGCTTCAATATATCCTTTATTCATGCTTTAGATCATTTTGCATCTTGATTTAGAGCATTTACATTATCATTTACAAGCAATTAGGGTTTACTTTCTAGGTTGCTCTAGTTTGCTTTCTTGCATTTTAGGACCTCGCACACACACTAGGTCTGCACACACAATACATTTTACAATACAACTTGGCTATTCGTGGAGGTGGAAATCACCAAAGTGGGGGTTTGACTAAGGCAAAACCCTATATAGCCGCCCACCACACCTTTTCATATATAAGTGCAGGTTTCGGAATCCGGACGACGCCGCAAGTTACAGATCCGGAAGAAGCAGACGGAGACCGAACTTCACACCAAATCTCAGAGCAAAAGACTAGGACAGGGGCATGGGGCGCCCTAGTCCTGCCAGGACAGGGGCGCTGGGTGCCCTGGTCCCTGGGACAGGGCCGCTGGGTGCCCTAGTCCTCCTGACAGACAACATTTTCAGCATTTTTGACAGCTTTTCCAGAGTGCAAAACAGCAGTTTTCGGAGTAGTTTCAGGGGCAGATTCAGGACAGTGGCACCCGCGCCCCCGTCCCAAACATTTTCAGTCAGATTTTAACTCTAGGTATGCATTTGCATTCTTTTCTTGTCCTTGTGTTTACAGCTTTCCATCATTTAAGTTCAATTCTGTAATCTTGTTATTAGTTCATACTTGCACTTTGGGGTTAGGGATTGAACTTGCATCATTTCATCTTTCAATTACAACAAAGGAATAGAAATCCTAATAGGTAGCCCGTGGCTCTCTCTTCCACAAAAAGAAGTAGCCAATTGTGTGATACCTCTAGGCTCTTTCGTATTCCACAATTGTGTGATTGAAGGTGAGATTAGAGCATGTTTGCTTAGTGTCACTTTTTCCCCCACACATTTTGGTGAACCCGACGTGAACTCCAATCTTCTCTAATTCTGATTTATGTTTTCAAATTTGAGTGTTTATGCTATTTCAAATTCAAAATTGTATTTACAAGTCTCAATTTCTTGCAAGATTCAAAAATTTAGAGGAAATTTTTGCTAAAACCCTAATTTTTCAATTCAAAAGTTGAACTTGTGGATAGCTTAATTTGGATCAATAATTTTAAATCTGATTTAGGAACTCATTTGAATCATAAATTTCATTTTCTGAATCTACATTCTAAGTGCTTGCATTGGTTAAAATTAAACATTTCCTTCTATTTTGCATGTGTTATCATTTGAAAGAGGAAAATTGTTGTCATGATGCATTCATCTCATAGATGTGATAATGGGTTAGCTTCCCTTGTTTCAATTTTTCCTTCTCCTAAGGAACCTCCCCCCATCTATAACAACATTTTAGTGCCTAAAAGAGTTGCTACCAATCCCTTTGAGACTCTCCCATGCTCTAAGGATGAAGTCTTTAAGAGTGATCTTGATAATTCTCCTAAAATGTGCCCTTCCTATTTAGCTATCCTAGAGGAAGAGAATGATATCATAAACACCTTTCTTAATGTTACTTCACCTTCCCTCCATGATGCCTCTCTAAGTGAAAAGGTATTGATGGACATTGAATTATTTTCTCCTAAAGTTGGTCCTTCCAATGGGGGCATGTTAGTGCAACAAGAGGTTATGAACACTTCTTTCAAAGATCTCCTTCCTAAGCATGAATCTTTGGAGAAATATGTTCATGTTCCTCCTAAAAAACACTCCCTTCATGAGGATCCTTTTGTGCAAGAAGATGACATTATCCCTACATTTCCTAGTGATGGCATTTCCTTTTCCAACAAAATTCCCACTAGAGATGATGAATTAATGATAAATGCTTACCCTTCTCCTAAAGTTTGTCTTACCCATAAGCATCCCTTAGAGAAAGAAGATGAAATAATAAGCAATTTCCTTAATTCTCTCTCCCCTAAAGATCATATTGAACATATTTTGAGGAAAGAGGATGAATTTAATACATCTATTGATGCTCTCCCTCCTAAGGATGAGGAATTAATAAACAATGTTATCTCCTCTCCCGAAATTGACAATACTTCAAACATTCCTTTCAACAACCTCACTATTTGGGATGAACCATTAGAAGAAGGTATAGATTATTCTCTACCCCTAGCCAAAGGGGATGAAATCAAGATTGGAAACTCCCTTGATAGTTTCTCCCCTTCCTTGAATCTCAATTATTCTCCCTCTAAAAATAAAGCATCTCCCTCTCCTCAACTTGGTTCTACTCATAAGGATACCCTAGTTCAAAGCAAGATGGTTAACATCTCTTTCAAATATCTCCCTCTCAAAAGTGAGACTTTAGAGAGTAATGTTGATCCTTCTCCTAGAGAGTTTATTCCCCATGTAGATCCTTTGATGATAGAGGATGATATGATCTTTCCTAGTATTATTCTTCCTACTACAACATCAATGCCTATCCCTTGTCTCTCTCCTAAAATTGATCTAATCTGTGATAAGATTTTAGTGCAAGAGAAGACTATCAATAATTCTTCCAACACTTTTGTTCATTCCTCTAAACCATCCTCAATCAATTTGATACATGTGAATGAAACACCTGACAAACCTCTCTTCACTATCCAAGGTGCTTGTCCTTCTCAAAATTCTCAACCTTTAAATAAGCCTATCTTAGTGGTTCAAGGTGGTTATGCTAATGATTCTTTTTGCACTCCTAAGAAACCTATTATTACTGTGCAAGGAGGTTATTCCTCTAAGAGCCCTTATGAGTATGCTAAGCAATTGACTAGAGAGAGTTATCATGCGGTTGCCCATACTTATAATACTAGAAACAATAGGCAACCTAATCCTCCTCCAGTTATCCCCACTTCACTTCCTCCTTCCCAACCTATTCTTCCGCAAGCTCCACGTATTTCACAAGTTCTTTGTAAGGAATATGATCTCATAGAACAACTTAAAGCTACCCCTGCCAAGATATCCCGTTGGGATTTGATCCAAACTTCTTCCGCTCATCATGGGATGTTACAAGATGCCTTGAAAGATTTGAATGTTCCTCCACCGAATACATCTAGTAATATAGCATCTTTAGTTAACTCTATGATGAATCCTAAAGCTCAAATTGTGTTTACTCAAGATGAGTTGCCTACTAGTGAAATTCAACATCAATATGATCCCTTGATGATTGTGGTTATCATAAATGACACTGCTATAAGACGAACACTGGTAGATAATGGCTCTGGTCTTAATGTGTGTAGCATTAATCTATTGCATAAAATGAATGTGGATACATCTCTCATTGAGCCTGACTCTCATCCCATTCGAGGCTTTGACAATGTGGCTAAGACTTCATTAGGTATTATCACCTTACCAATCACAGTGGGACCTGTTACTTTGCCTACTCCTATCCATGTTATGTCGGGGAATCTAACATACAACTTGTTATTAGGGAGACCTTGGATTCACAGTATGCAAGCTGTCCCCTCTACATTGCATAGACAAGTTAAATTTATTTATAACAATAAGACATATACCTTGATAGGTGATACTAATCTTCAGGCTTGTTTGCAAACATCTACTTCCAAAGGGAGTTCTTCTAAATCTTCCTCTTCTAATGATGACTCTTTAAACAAGATACCTATGAACAAATCATTACCCTATGATAATCAAAATTCTTTGGATGAGTCTGGAGCTCCTGAAGAAGATTCTTCTCGACTTGAATCTACACATGAAAAGGCTTTTGATCCTGAGAAGGTTCTCGCAGAAGACGATTGGGGATCTCTTGACTTTAATCCCACCTTTGTAGGTGAGTATAGGGTTCCTCCTAGAGTGCTTAAAGTTAAAGAGAAGGAAGAAACTAGAGATCAATCAGTCTTACCTGAACCTATGAGCAATAATTTTGTGGCCACCTCTCAAACTTCTTCTCCTCACACCTCTAATTATGAAGAGTTTGATTCTTTGTCTTATGAAAAAACACCCTCTCTTCTTGAAATGGCCGATCGTTATGGTCGTGGTTTTCACATTTTTGCTAAGCATGGGTATCATGGAAATGGTTGTGGTGCTCATGAACAAGGGATAAAAGTTCCTCTAGAGACTAATTTTCACAATTATGCCTTTGGACTTGGCTATAATCCCTGCAAACACACTAAAGCATCTAAAAGACCATCTCTTAATGTGAATGCTATATTTAGTAGTGATGATGATCTCACTTCAACTAAATCATCTTCTACTTCTATCAACTCTCATTCCCCTCATAAGGAAATCTTGGCGATGAACAAATCTCTTTATGACTCCCCTCAAATTTCTAAATCCACTTATGAATCTTTATCTCCTATTCATCATAAAGTCCTTTCCTCTAGGGATAAGGCTCTAATAAATTACACTCATCCCTCTTCTAATATTTCTTGTGACTTTTCTTCTTCAATTTTTGTCACTTTATACATGTTTTTGATCTCACTTATAGTTGAGCATTTAACATGTCATATTCAAATACCTCATTCAATCTATCATGTCTTTAAATAACATTAATGGCTGTTATGTTGCTCATCATTATGTGACATTGGTAGCTCATTTACTGGGGGCTCATTGTCATTCATGATGGTACAATTTCAAGTGCAATCATATTTTTGAAGCAACATAATAGCCTAATTTTCTATGTTATCTCTTGTTCCTATGGGGACAAGAGTGATTTCATACATCTCTTCTTTTGCTTATGTCCAAATCTCTCCCTAGAAGATTGTGTAAGTCCTTCTCATTGTCCTTATCCTTGGGAGGCAATGATCTTTCCTTATTTTTATCTAAGGATCCACTTTTTCCTATTTTGTGGATGGTGTGGACTTTATTACTTGATGTTATGCCTTGTACGCATTTGTTGTTGTTTGTTCAAGGATTCTCTCTTACAAGAGGTGTAAGTCCTTGACTACAACCTCTTTTGCACTTGGTAAAATACATCCATAATGAATTCACTCTCCCAATTGGGTTAAAAAGAGCGTCATCCTTCATTAAGAATCACTTTCACCTCGCAAAAGAAGGAAGTATTGCATTCTTATTCTCTTCTTTGTCTTATTCTAGAAGATGTTATATTTGTCTAAGACAATTCCTCTCGGGGATAGGTGTCTTTTGTATAAAGATTTCTTCTCCTCTAAGGATCTCCTTTACACATACTACAAGATATCCCTTTCCAACTATCTTATCCTTGCTTAAAGAGTGCAAAACTCTCTTGCTTGGATCTATGACATTGTTGCATTTTTGGGGTATCTTCTTTTGTGATGAAGGTAGGTATCCTTGTTCTACTTTGCTTATGACATAAAAATTACACTTTTTGAGCAATGGGTCATTCTCAGAACCAAAGCACAGACTCTTAGAGCGAGATGTCTCCATTTTTCTTTTATGCAAGGTGATTATTCTTGGAACCAGAGCACAGACTCTTAGAGCGAGATGTCACACCTTTGTACTATACATATACAGGTTGTAGCATACTTGGGCATAGACTCCTATGAGATGCTTCTAACCTCACTTACACACACATGCACGAGGTTGAGTGGAACTAGTGGCATAAGGCTAGACTTTCTCATCTCCTCCCTTACATGGATCACCTAGACAGACTCTAGGGGCTAGTTTTCCATGTCCTCTTTTCCATGGATCACCTAGACAAGATCTAGGGGCGAGAAGTCCATGTTTTCTCTTTCACTATCCTTCTCATGGATCACCAATGTGTGTATTCATGCTTTTTCCTTTCTTTTCTTCTCTTTGCATTTTGTTTCCATTTACATCCTTCATCTTGTGTTAGAGAACTCTCAAATCCTCACACTCTTTGTTGTGTTGGAATTGAGATTTAGTCCTTTTTCTTACCAAATGATTCTCCATTAGTTTTTGATATCATATCAAATCATCTTGTGAGCATTTGTCATCAATTTTCTTTAACAATTCGAAGTGGTAAACATGATACCCTGTTTCAACTCACTAAAATTAGCAAGCCGAAACAGGGGGGGGCATATAGCTACCCTCGAATTTTCATCACCTTCCTTAGTAAGCATTAGGTGATTTTGTGATCTAACATGTGGTTTTGTAGGGTGCGGTTCCTAACTGTGTACTGCAAATGCCGCTGGGGGCTTCGTTCGACAGACTTAAGGATATATCCTTTTTCAAATAATGTTTACTTTTCTGTACTTTAGCTTGCATATGCACGTAGTGTTCATATGACCGCTAAAGTGGGGGCTAAATGTAGCATCGTAAATTGTACGCACTTGCTAGGGTGGTACAATTTCACACCTAGTTTAGCACCCGCCTTGGCGCATTTTGCATTTTGCATTGCATTTCCCCTTTAGCACTTAATTAATTAAATTAATTAGGTCTAAGGTTCTATTTTATCATCTCCTATATCATAAAATTGGGCCCTTTTCATTAAAGTGTGCCCCTTTCATTGTATTCTTCCAATACATCATTTAATCAAAAACCCTAATTAGGTCCTATTTTGAACTTGGGGGCTTGATTTCGGGGGTCAAAACATCTCAAAATCACCTGTAACTTCGGGATTCTCTCTAAAATCATCATATTCGACGGTCCTGAAAATTTGGTGAAAAGTTGTCGGGACCATGGCGCCCGGAGTGCAACATGGTCCCGGACATTTTTCCCGAAATTTTAGGAGCACGATCCAATCATAAAATAAAGCTTAACCCCAAGAAATTGGTGGGAGATTCAATCTCTAAGTCGGCCTAAAGTTGAAATTAAGACCTAGGGTTTCATATATAAGAGCTCTCTTTCTTCATTTGAAGGGATCCGATTTTTGGTTTTCAGGACCTCATAGGCAGTGAAAGAGCAGATCTTTGAAGACTTCAACAACATTCAACATCCTTCTATCAAGCATTTATCAATTTCATTCATCCATTTAGGGCTTGGAAGACATTGAAGAACAATAGGAGATTACCGATTGAAGATTGGCTTGTACTCCTCCCTTGAGGGTTGGGTATGATTTCATGTTGTTTTCATGTCTTTGCATAAGCTTCAATATATCCTTTATTCGTGCTTTAGATCATTTTGCATCTTGATTTAGAGCATTTACATTATCATTTACAAGCAATTAGGGTTTACTTTCTAGGTTGCTCTAGTTTGCTTTCTTGCATTTTAGGACCTCGCACACACACTAGGTCTGCACACACAATACATTTTACAATACAACTTGGCTATTCGTGGAGGTGGAAATCACCGAAGCGGGGGTTTGACTAAGGCAAAACCCTATATAGCCGCCCACCACACCTTTTTAGATATAAGTGCAGGTTTCAGAATCCGGACGACGCCGCAAGTTATAGATCCGGAAGAAGCAGACGGAGACCGAACTTCACACCAAATCTCAGAGCAAAAGACTAGGACAGTGGCGTGGGGCGCCTTGGTCCTGCCAGGACAGGGGCGCTGGGCACCCTGGTCCCTGGGACAGGGACACTGGGCGCCCTAGTCCCTAGGACAGGGGCGCTGGGCGCCCTGGTCCTCCTGACAGACAACATTTTCAGCATTTTTGACAGCTTTTCCAGAGTGCAAAACAACAGTTTTTGGAGCAGTTTCAGGGGCAGATTCAGGACAGTGGCGCCCGCGCCCCCGTCCCGAACATTTTCAGTCAGATTTTAACTCCAGGTACGCATTTGTATTCTTGTCTTGTCCTTGTGTTTACAGCTTTCCATCATTTAAGTTCAATTCTGTAATCTTGTTATTAGTTCATACTTGCACTTTGGGGTTAGGGATTGAACTTGCATCATTTCATCTTTCAATTACAACAAAGGAATAGAAATCCTAATAGGTAGCCCGTGGCTCTCTCTTCCACAAAAAGAAGTAGCCAATTGTGTGATACCTCTAGGCTCTTTCGTATTCCACAAATGTGTGATTGAAGGTGAGATTAGAGCATGTTTGCTTAGTGTCACTTTTTCCCCCACACAATTCTTCATATTATTGTTTTCCTGTCTCAACTTGTTTGCAAGTTCATTAAGAGTTTCTTTTTCCTCATCATCTTTTTGCATTTCTCATGAAGTTCTTTTCTTTTATTTTGTGCTATAGTAAGATTCTCCTAAAGTCCTTTAATGAATTCATGTGCAATCCTCAGATCATCTTCAAGTTTCATATTCTTCAATTTCTCTACATCATAATCTACAAAAGCTCCTTCCAATAGTTTTCTTAAGTTCTCCATCTGTACTGGTGTTAGAATCTTCCTCAAGTTATTAGGCCTTTAAAAATAGAGGACCAAGATCTGATACCAATTGTTAGAATTGATGACAGTCCCAAAGACACTGAGAGGGGGGGGTGAATCAGTGTCTAACCAGTTAGCAGAATATTTAAACTTTAAGAACTTTGTATCTCAAAATAGTGTACCAGTAAATAAAAATTAATGCAATAAATAAGAATAGTAGATACAACATAGAGAACACACCATAACACAATATATTTAACGAGGAAACTTGGTGTGGGAAAAACCTTGATGGGATTTTTGACCCACAATATTCACTCACTGGCCAATGAATAAATATTACTTACAATGAGGGGCCTGCACATGCAGGAAGGCTAGCAGCCTAAAGCTCACTGCTCAATCACAAAATAGAAGTCTCACTGACTTACAAAATGGATTATCAAAATCCAATACAATGTACTACTTTAGATCAGCATCAACTATGTTAGGTTCAGTACCAGTTTAAGCTCAGTCTATTACCAAAACCCTCACTATCAACTATATCACCTTATACAGAATATCATCTATTCTCTCACTTTCATATATCCTCTCTCTCTACAAAATGACCTATAAAATCTCATACATATATATGAGTCTTTTACAATATGCCATGTCAGCTTGTACAAAAGATTTTTATAATATAAAACAATAAACAAAGTTTATTCCATGTCAACTTGAGTGTCGGTATGCATTATTGTCATTGTCAGTGAAGTGCCTGCCAATGTATGTAGAAGTCTATTGCTGGTGCCGGTAACTGCCGGTGGGTTGCCAGAAGTTTTCCAGTTGGTTGCCATCAATGACAACATCAACTATTCTCATAAGATTGTAGAATGCCAACACCTTCAATAGTTTTGCTCAGCGATTAGCCTTCCCCCAGTATCTTTAAGATACATAAAGCCTTTGTTCTAAAGGTTGAGAAGCCTCCCGAGGGAGTTTATCACTGAAGACCGAATGTAAGCCTGATTATGAACTTTAGCAATAGAAACCTTGAGATGAGTCAGTATCCAAACATCCTCAATATCATAGTGCAAGGGTGGGGAAGAATTTGCCCCCAAGATTACTCACCATATATCTCCCAAGATAACTACCCAATTGTGAAGCAATTCACTTTTGGTTAATTTATGGCAAAAGGCAAAAAAATAGGCGCCCCTAGGGGGTGACACAATTATTTGAGCTAACGAAGTATCGAGACTAGTGGGCTATGGTATTGTTGATGACCTTTGAATAAAGAGTCTATCTAAATTATCTTATTTATATCCAAACCAGTGAAAATATTGGAGATTTGAACACATCCTCATAGAATATACACTCTTTGTTTAGAATGGGGAAAAATGGTTGTCTCTTTTGTGTTGTGTCTTCAATTTATAATTCAGAAAATCATCCATCAAAATTAAAACAAATGTTGAAAATTTCCAAGAAAACCAAAAACAAAACAAACAGAGCAGTTTAGCGCATAGGAGTAATCTCCTAGCACATCTAGATCACACTTTAGCACATGCAAGCTGAAACTTAGCGCACTCATTCTTAAAACTAGTGCATAACAGTCTAAAAATTTGACAAACTTTTCACTAGTGCTCTGGGACACCATATTAGCACTTTGAAGCATCATCCAAGCGTATTGGGGGAAAAGTGTAGTGCTTTGAGTTTAAAAATTAGCATGTATTAAGGACATATTAGTGCATAACCCATCCAAATCAATCAAAATTCAAAACTCTGGTTTAGCGAGTAGCACAGGCAGCTTGGCGCATTGGTGGCTTTTGATAGCTCACCTAGATCACACTTTAGCGCATCCAATCTCTGTCTTAGCGCATAGGTAAAACTTAGAAAAATTGAGCATTTAAAAAAAAAATTATCATTAGTCTCAGATACGCTTTTGGATCCTCAATTGACCTTGCCAAGCAAAACTTGAACCAAAACATCAAAGAAATATTCCAAATAATCAAGCAAGTCAATCTTAGAACAAGATTTGTCAAAACCAAAACTAGCTAGAGATAAAACTTTATCCTATCAGAATCAGGTAGTATCATCACATTGATCAAAAGGTCTGCCATCTAAAGGATTTCATCAACCAAACATACCTAGTTTAAACTTAAGTCATCAAATCGAGTCTCGATATTGGGAAACTCTTATTTCATATCATTTGACACACTTTGTCATGGAGGAGAATCTAAACCTCTACTTGATAAAAGTAGGCTTAAGTTTTCAAGTGAAGTATCTTAATCCAAACATGAAAGGAAACCATTGATCACTCGTGTATGACCACTCCTCATATTTTGAGAAGAAAAAGTCTGCATCACAAAACTAAGTTGAAGAAATGACAACTCAGCTTTTGAGAAACTTGCCAAACAAAACAATTTTCTCTACATAAATCGTCAACTCTTCAAATCACATTGCACCTTCCTCTGTCATATGCGGTTATATCTTCTAGACAATTCAAATGAATTTTATGAAGAACCATTGAGAAGTAGATCCTTTTGCCAAAAATCAACATTCAGTTAGCGCTTGAATCGTGGAGGAAAGATCAACCCCGCTTTCTTCCTAGAAGTTTGCATCACTTATAACATATCTCGATTTGAACCACCAACCCTGAACAATAAGAAGAAGATGAGTTTGTCCCCTTTATCACATAAAGTTTCTACTAGATGCCCATTGTCACTTGCTCTCAACGAAACAAGCAAAGTGAACCACAACCAGAGTCCAGTATGGGTCAAAGATTATCAAATCCTTTTGAGTATCCAAATCTAGAGGAAATAGAGATCACCAAGGAGCTCCTTCAAGAATGTCAAGAAAACCCCTCATTCCAAAAACTTAAGGAAAGACCCATAGAAGTTGACAAAGAAAAATATATGCCCATGCTAACAAGCAAAGGAGTTAGGATTCCTGAATACTTCGACACTGAAATATTTAGGACAAGGTCTCAAAAATACGCTTATCAAGAACAAAAAAGAGAAGAGGAAACACATGACCCTAAACAAAACATACCTGAACAACATAACATACCAAAACACACCCATACCTGAACTAGGGATAACAAAAGAGAAGAACCTTTTCCTCGGCAAACAAATGCACCCATGGTTTCTCTTACACAACAAATGCAGGACATGCAACAAGGGACCACAATACGATATTCCTTAAATAAAATTTGTCCTTACCCCTTTGACAGGAGATTAAACATGATATCTTTTCCCCCAAATTCAAATATACCCAAATATGATAAGTATGATGGTAAGAGTGATCCCCGTGATCATGTTTGGGAGTTTTGTACCATGAGCCTTGAATTTGCTCAGGATGACACTTATTTGATGAGGTTGTTCCCAAGAAGTTTGGGAGGACAAACTATGGAGTGGTTGTCTAAACTTACACCTCCCGTCAGATCCTTTGATGAGTTGGTCAATAAATTTATCATGCAATACTCCTACAATATTCAACACGCAATCACCATGTTGGATGTATGTAATACCAAACAGAAAAACAATGAAACATTCATGGTGTTTCTTCAGTGATGGAGACATATGGTTTCAAGATATCCTCGAGATGTGCCTAAGAAAGAAAAGATGGAAATCTTTATCAACAATCTAAATAGTGAGATGCGTTATCTACTCAAGCTCCAATGCATACCATCTTTTGCCAAGTAAATCAAAAACAAAATCCAAGTAGAGGAAGCATGTATCAAGAAAGGAACATTGAAGTTCTTCAAAGAAGGAACTAATTCATCCAACTCTCATTTTAAATACTAGAACAACAACAACAACAACACCTTAGACAAATCTAGATTCTATACCAGAAACAAAAACGTTGTTCATGAAGGAGGAGTTGACGATAATGATATGAAGTGCAAACAACCAGTTTTGGCTTTATTGGGTAATCCCCAGGCTACCAAGAATCAAAAGGGTGTTAACCAAGGAACTAACACTTATTCACCAAATACCAATCAAGGACATTCAAATCCAAATACCAACAACAATGCCCAAAACAACAACACAAATTGAGGAACTAATCCAAATAAAAGGGGTAACACCAACAATTTTCCAAATAGACGCATTTACACACCATTGGGGCAATCCTTAGAATCAACATTTCGAGAACTCCTAGCGAACAATATTATCACATTACTAGCCATGAACAACTTTGAACCCCAGGTCAAACCACCTTGATGGAATGACTCACACTTTTGTGATTTTCATCAAAACAAAAGACATCAAACAAACGATTGCATGAGGCTTAAAAACATTTTTCAAGACATGATTGATAGAGGTGATTTAATGGTTGATGGTCTCAAAATAAATGGTGATCATGAAACATTTAAAAATCCTCTTCAAATTACAACAAGGAAGGAGCTTCATCATCAAATGATACCAGAGGAGCTCGCATAAATCACATATACAGTAACATCATCAATCATATATCGACAGATGACAAGCAAGTAAATGTCATTAAAATCAAAGATAAACACGAACATGAGTCAATCAATGTAACCACCAGAGCTCAAAAATATGTCTTGAAAGGACATACATCAACAACAACCATTCTCCCCAAGAATAGGTATAACTTAGTTGATCAACTACAGAAAAATCTTGCTCAGATATCCATACTCAAGTTACTAAAACTTTTGCCAAAACATAAGGACATCTTGGAACAAGCACTAGTTGAAACAAATGTGCCTCAAGATCTGGATATTGATAAATTTCAAGCCATGGTGGCTCACATGACATGGCCTCATAATCTAACCTTTTCCGAGCATGATAATATCTCCTTGAGCCATCCATATCATACTCCCCTTCATATCGAAGTCTTAGTCTACAAACATCGAGTTAAAAAAGTACTAATAGATGGAGGAGTTGGTCTCAATATCTCTACCTTAAAACTTATTTGTGCATTAGGCTTCTTTGAGCAATCTATTGATCCACACAAAAAGATCACCATCAAGGCATATGATGATGAAGAGATATCATCCAAGGGTACAGTGATACTGTCTATTCAGGTAGGACCGATACAAAGGGACGTTATGTGCCAAGTCTTAGACATAGACTTGACATACAATATTTTATTGGGTTGTCCTTGGATACATGAAATGTAAGCAGTACCGTCAACCTACCATCGATGTGTCAAAATCCCATATAATGGATAGGAGATTTCTATATCAGCAAATAATAACCCCTTTCAATATTGCAATGCTATGGGGGCAGCCCAAGATAGCTTGGTTCCACACAGCAAGGAAGCTCAAACTTCCTCAGTGTTAGATCATCACCAAGAAAAGCTCACATCTCTATCCATGGATTTCAAACAAAAGATGAAAATCAAAGACCAAGGCATGGGAGAATACTCTTTCGAACCCATGTGTCTAACCAAATTACCAACATTGCCAAAAACTCAGGAACACCCTTCTCCATCGACACATCAAGCAACACAACCCATCACCAAGTTTGATGGAAAATTTATCCAATTGGGCACATTAGCACATGAATCAAAAGAGAAGGACATTCTTAGTTGGTTGTACAAGGATGAGGAAGAAGTCTAAGCTGCTACTATGGAGGTAGCCATACCAACACAATAGTATGGAAAAGGATTCCTGATCATGAAATGAATGGGATACAATGGTAAAGGACCTATAGGCAAGTGTCAAGAAGGTATTACAGAACCATTAGACCCTCCTTCACAGTTTTCTAGAGACAAAACAAGACTGGGATATGGACACAATCTACCCCCAAGGCAAAAGAAGAATAAATATCAAAAACCTTAGTGGAAAGCAAAGAAGAGATACAATGAGGACTCAAGGCAAGAGGCACTACACCAAGTAGTAGAAATAATAAGGAAAGAGTGAGAACACCAAGAAAAAGAGAAACAACAAGAGGAGTTGGCCATTCAAAGAGAAGAAGAATCTTATGAGGAAGTACACCATGTCTAAGAACCCATTCAAAACAAGGCAGAATCACCTCCTGAAGAAATTACTCCTCTCCAAAGAGAAACGGTATATGAACAGATGCAAAGAGTACAAGCAGGTTTTGATATGGAATAAGAGAAAACTACAAGACTGATATCAATTATCAAGGATCTCTTTTCACCTTACAACATACCTGTCAGTAGCATTGAAAGACTCTGGGACAATACTTTTGAAATTGATTCTAATGACTATGAATGGGGCACTTGTTCAAATGTTACTGAAGATATACCTGAAGATGCTATTCATACACCCCTTTCTCAAGAAGGAAAAGGCACAAAGTCTAGACTACTTGAATTTGTTCCGCAACATATCTACGAAGCTAAGGAAAATGAGTAGCGACACTACGAGCAAGTCTACATGGAAAATGATACCATCGAAGACCTCGACAATATCATTAACTTAAATAATATCCCAGACAATTTTAATGATACCTCTATCATGACACTTACCGCAGCTGATGTTGACCCACCCAATGACTCTTTACCACTTGTATTTCCTAATCTCATAGATTGGGATGAACATGAACACCATGACTTACCCATATTTCCAGATGATGAATCCATTATCCATTACTTATGTACAGTCAATCCAGAAACAAACTCTACCAGCAAACAAAGTAACAATATCTGCAATCAGGAGGGTACCAAGTCTCTCAGTCGCAAAAATGAAAGAAATAAAGGATCTCCTATTGAAAACTAGTCAATGGCAGCACTAGATCACAAAAGAGTCAAAATAAAGGACCCATCTGAGGGTGAAAACCTTTTTAAGGCACCTAAGGATGGGAGACTTGACACTTTTCCTGAACACTATTAGGAGCAATCACCCATATTGATTGACGTCACTCAATCAATCAACATTGGTACAAAAGAAGCAGCTAAAAATATACACCTAACAGAGTCTCTGACAGAAGAAGAAAAACTAAAATTTATCAAATTCTTCAAAGAAAAGAAAATCATTTTTTCTTGGTCCTATGTAGATATGCCTGGAATAGATCCACACTTAATCATGCATCATTTATCTATTGTTCCAAGAGCTAAGTTAGCCAAGAAAAAACTAAGAAAGATGAATCTGCATGTAACATTAATGGTCAAATCTAAACTAAAAAAATTGTTAGACGTCGGATTCATTCGACCTATAGACTATGCTGAATGGATTTCAAATATTGTGCCAATTTCAAAACCAAATGAAAGCATCAAGATATGCACAAATTTTAGAGATGTTAAAAAAGCATGTCCAAAGGATGACTTTCCTTTGCCCAACATCAACATAATTGTAGACCTCACAGCAGGCCATGCAATGCTATTATTAATGGATGGTTTCTCTGGCTATAATCAAATCAAAATTGCTCTAGAGGATCAAGATAAAACAACATTCACCTGTCCTTGGGGAACGTATTGTTGGAATGTCATGCCTTTTGGAAGAATGTTGGGGAAACTTATCAAAGAGCAACGACGATAATCTTTCATGATATGATGCATACCTTCATGGAAGACTATGTGGATGATTTACTATATAAATCATTTACCCGAGAAGAACACCTAGGCATATTAGATAAAATCTTTCAAAGATTGGATAAATTTTAAGTCAGGCTAAACCCTAAGAAGTCTGTCTTTGGGGTGACATCAGGCAAATTACTAGGCTACATTGTGTCAGCAAAAGGCATTGAAGTAGATCCAGCAAAGGTATAGGCCATCATGGAGATGCCACATCCCAAGAACATTAGCCAACTCAGATCTCTACAAGGATAGCTCCAGTCAATCAGGCGATTCATAGCCCAACTAGCAGATAAAAGTCTACTATTAAATCATCTACTACATAAGAACCTATCATTCAGATGGGAGGCCAAGTGTGCATAATCATTCTATCAAATCAATCAATATCTAATGAATCCACAAGTTTTGGTACCACCAATAGCAGGAAAACCGCTCATCCTCTACATATCAACAACTAACATATCATTGGGGGTATTGCTAGCACAAGAAGATCAAGAAGGCAAGGAACAAGCTATATATTACAATAGCAGGACATTAAATGGCTATGAACTCAATTACACATTCATTGAGAAGGCTTGCTTAGATGTAGTCTTCGCCTCTCAAAAGTTTTGATATTACATGCTAGCTCACACAATCAAGCTAGTAGAAAAAATTGATCCTCTCAATTATTTACTTAGCAAAGCAGCTCTTACAGGTAGATTAGCTAAATGGGTCATAATTCTCAGCAAGTTTGATATCCACTACATAGAGCGTCGGGCTATCAAGGGACAAGTAATTGCAGATCAATTAGCTGAAGCACCCCTACCTAATAAACAACAAATGAAAGTGGAATTTCCAGATAGGGATGTTCTTACTGTTACATCCAAATAATGGACCTTATATTTTGATGGTTCCTATACTCAACATGGCTCAGGTGTTGGTATCTTGTTCATCACTCCTGAAGGGCACACCATACCAAGATCATATAGACTCATGTTTCCATGCAAAAATAACATCACTGAGTATGAAGCACTGGTCACAGGAATCAAAATGGTCATGGAATGGAGAATCACGGAATTGAAAGTTTATGGAGATTCCCAACTGGTTATAAATCAGATCAACAATGAATATAAGATAAAGGATGACAAGCTGCTACCATACAAAAGAATGGTAGATGACTTCAAATAGTATTTTGTACAAATCATCTTTGAGAAAATACCAAGGTTGGACAATAGAGCAGCTGATGCAATGGCTACAATCGCTTCACTACTACAAATTCTAGAGCAACAGAGTCGTTATGATTTTTTGGTAGAGCATCTGTTTTCCGTAGCCTATGACAATTTGGCATCCCATGTTATCTATGCCTTAACCCGTTCAGACTCTCCATTATACAAAATAATATATGAATATATTAAAACCAATATCCTACCCATTGACCTATCACATAACCAAAAACACAACTTTATCCAGCAAGTCGTCTATTATACCTTAACTATTGATACCCTTTATTGTTGAGGTCTAGATGGTACTCTTCTTCATTGCCTTGATCATAATGAATCTGACTCTGCTTTACATGAGATTCATGAGGGTATTTATGGAACACATTCAAGTGGTCCTACTCTCACTAAAAAACTTCTAAGAATGGGGTATTACTGGCCGACAATGGAAAAGGACTCTTATCATTTTGCAAAAAAATGTCCTAGGTGCCAAATCCATGGAAATCTTATCCATGCGCCAGCATAGGAATTGCAACCATTTACAACATTTTGGCCTTTCTGTCAATGGGGACTTGATCTAGTAGGAAAAATACATCCTTCCTCTTCAAATGGACACAATTTCATAATCCCTACAATAGAGTATTTCACAAAATGGATTGAAGTAGTCCCACTGACCATGGTAACTAGAAAATAGATAGCCTCATTTATTCTTAATTATCTGATCTATAGATACAGCATTCCCAATTTCATCATCATAGACAACGGGCATCCCTTCAAAAATCAGGATGGGTGTGAACTATATGAACAATTCAAAATCCAACAATGTTTCTCTACACCTTACTACCCACAATGGAATGGTCAAGCAGAGGCATCAAATAAAACAATATTGAAAATCCTAAAGAATACAGTAAATGATGCAAGAAAGGATTGCCATGTGCAACTCAATCTGGCACTCTAGGCCTACAAGACTAGCATCCAGACACCTACCAGAGCTACGCCATATTCATTGGTGTATGGATCAGAAGTAATTTTACCTCTTGAGGAAGAAATTCCATAACTCGGAGTATCTTTAAAAGGCCTCATTCTAGATGAGGAGTATCAGGTCAATAGATTGCAAGAACTAGAGCTTCTCGATGAAAAATGACGATAGCATTCCTATGATCACCTCAAAGCATACCAACAACACATGTGCAGAAGCTACAACCATAAAGTCATCCCTAGGATTTTCAAAGTCGGTGATCTTGTACTCAAAGAAAATCCCAAAAATCAACAGGATCGAGAAAAGAAAGGGAAGTTTGAACCTAATTGGTTGGGTCCCTATGTCATCATATCAGCCTATGGCTCAGTCGCATATCAACTTACAACTTCCAAAGGCGATGTGCTTGATGAACCAACCAACAACATCCATCTAAAGAAATTCTATACTTGAGTGGTCTAATGCATGGAAAAATGCAAAAAAAACAAACAAACAAACAAAAAAAGTGCAATAAAAACAAGTGGTGAAAACCTAGCAACAAGCGCTATTTGTGAGGGAACAATTGCTCTATCTATCATTACTTCTATCTTTTGCATCTGAAGTCAAAGCTAATGGCCATCACCCAACACTTTATGCGCAGCATTATCCCGAACATACTTAGCGTAGTCACTGTCCTTGTTTAACTAAAGATCAGTTCATCATATCCCACCATGGCTTGGTAATCACTATAAATATCCACATCGATTGGTATCTATAGCTAGGGGAAACATTCCTCTCGCTTCAAGCATTCCAACAAAAAGAAAACAAGAATCACAGCATGCCAAGAGAATCCTGTCAACAACAGCTCATCAGCCTTGAAAACAAAACATTGATCTTATTAACAATTTCAACACACACATAATGGATGATTTTCTAAATTATAATTTGTTTACATCTGGCATGAAGTTTTGACTATTTCTGCACTTGAACTTTTTGAATTATTGGATCTCCTAAATTTTCTCAACGATGCATCGAGCTAGAGAAAGTGGTCAGAGGGTCTGATATTTTTTGGTTTTTTGTCTATGAGGCGATCACTTGTACTGTGCAAATTTTGTCTTGAGACGTGATTATGAACATATCACTAAAGATATTGTTTCACTTTGCACATACAAATGGTCCAATCTTGTCTGTTTAGACACAAGAAACACTCAGGTTGTCTTGGTTCAATTATACCTCGTGCTTGTGCCATCTTGCAATATCAAAATCCATGTAAGTTTTTCTCAAGCCATTATGGTTCGATTATACCATTATGCTTGTATAAACTTCCAACATATCAAACGCTCAATGATGATAAACAAAAACAGAGCAAAAACATGTGACTACACATGAATGACAAATGACAGAACGAGGATGATCAATTAGTTGCATATCATTTTACAAATAGTTGCATATCATGTAAATTTGCATTTAGTTGCATATCATTATCATACATATCATTTTCAAGATACATCTCACATCATATCATTATCATACATCTCATTTTCAAGATACATCTCACATTATATCATTATCATGCCTCTCATTTTCAAGATACATCTCACATCATATCATTATCATACATCTCACAAATCAGTCATCACAACAAACATATCATTATATCACTACATCTTCATCATCAACCATCATCAATCAATATCAAATCAAAAGTATTTATCTAAGCATCACATGTCATCATCATAGAAACAACATATCAATGCATAAATCATCATCCATAAACACATCACATGTAGATCAGAAAATCGGTGTCATATATATATCTCAAAAATGGTCAAAATATACAAAGGATGTAATGTCTATCAAAATACAACACAATGATCAAAATACAATAGAGACAAGTCTCTCAAGTATGATTATCTCTTGAGGCTGATGGTCTCGTAGCAGATGTCCCAGCTCCTAGATCTCTAGGTGGATCATGTCAAGAAGGATCTGTAACACCTCTTCTCTCTATCTCTGATTGACTCCGAGCTGATCGACTAGTAGTAAAACTAGGAGCCCTCTGCTCTTTGGGGACTAAATCCTCATACAGTCACCTATAGTAATCAATCTCCATGGTAGTGTACCACATCTCTCTCAAAGTGTCTCGCATCGAGGTACCAGCTGTCACTCTCAGTAGTCTCTCTGCAAGCTCCTCTGCTCGACCTCGGTGCTCTCTCTCTCTCTCTCTCTTTGTATCTCACTTTGTGGTAATCTACGTAATCTAGCACTGCTGAGAAAATACCTATGCCTGAAGCTACTACATGGTGATCTGTAGGGACCTCAACTATGCATCCTATCGGTGGGTGGGTACCTAAACCTGAATGGGTACCTGTGTCATGGTCCCACCCATCCCTATCCTAGGCCCTGATGGAGGTAATACATCTGATCTCCTCCTCTGTATCGTTCATTGAAACTCCTCTATCCCACCCACAACTGCTAGCACCTCACCTACTCTTCCAACCCTGCCAGCTCTGAGAACCAAAACTCCCCTACCTCCATCACCACTCAGTCGTCTGACTAATCCAATCCTCCCCCCATCTCCCCCTCTATCTCCTCTCCTCCCCCCTCTCCTCTCCTCCCCCCATCACCTCCTCTATCTCATCGTCTCCCTCTACCACGTCCCCTCCCATCTCCCCCATCATCTCCTCCATCATCCTCATATCCCTCCTCCATCTCCTCTCCCTCCTCTCTCCATCTCACCTCCCCTATCCTCTCTGGTTGCTCATCCTCATCCTCATCATCATCAAAGGCAGGAATCATCTCTTTCAGATCTTATATCCATGCCACGACATGGGCCACAAAGAGTGCTCCAAACTCCTCTGTCATCCTAGCATCCACCACTCTGAACCCATAATCCCATATCTATCCGTCCAAATGCATGTACTCCTCCACAGCTGTTGCACTATCAACAGTTGGACCCCACTCTGGCACATCCTATCTCTAACGAGCATATAGGCATGCTCCCTATGGTATACCCTTTTGTTGACCATACTATCGCTGAACTCGGTTATGTAAGAACCTCTCAATGATAAAAGGCATCTACCCTATCAAGTATCTCGACATATATACATAGGGAATCTCTAACCCGTAATTCGTCCACATCTCATAGTCCATATATGGTCTTCGGATGACCGTATCAATATCATCCAACACCCTCTTCCAATGCTCTAGTTTACCCAGTTTATGCTGGAAAACTATAACTATGTACCCATATGCATAAGCCCAACCAAATGGCCTATCCTTGTCTGCAAGTGGCCTCGCTACGGGAATGTGCTCCCAAGCCCACATTTGTAATAATGTGACCCCAGCTGATAAACTCGAGTATCCCAGATACACCACCTAGTGCAGCTCTCTGTAAAGATGGGCCAACATATAGGACCTCCATGCACCAATCCCCAATCCACCACCAGTCCCTTCAACCTACGATCGGGACACAAGAAGCCACCTACGAAGCCTTTCAGTACAGACGATAGTAGAGCATAATCAAAATCTATAAACTCCTACCAAGGGATCTCATATCCGCAAATCTGATCATCATGGAATATCTGGTGAAAAGCCTCTATCCCATCCTCCTCTGTCTTCTCATATGGAAATAGTGCTCCAATCACTGGAATCCATAAAATCCGATAACAATCCTCTAGAGTAACTGTCATCTCACCTATAGCCAAATGAAAGGTGTTTGTGTCAGTGTACCACCTCTCTGCCAAAGCTATTAGTAAACCCTATTAATAATATACTGAGGCATGTCCAACAAAGAGGATAACCCACACCTCTCAATAATATCTCTATCTGCCTATGTCAACCGAGGAATCAGAGACCATGGTCTAGGAAATCACTCTTGCGACTGAAGTACGCCAAGTCGTTCTTGTAACAGCAAAAAAAAATGTTCAACATCAGTTCCCACATCTATTCGATATATCCAATTAGAACAAAATCAACTTGAAACAACGTAAGTATCAAATCAAGTTCTATATCAAAAATCAAATCCCATATCAAAATCAGAACAAAATCAACTTGAAACAATGCCAAGTATAAAATCATATTCCATATCAAAAATCAAATCCCATATCGAAATCAAAACAAAATCAACTTGAAACAACGCAAGTATCAAATCAAGTTACATATCAGAATTCCAAAATTTCATATCAACATCAAAATCAACTTGAAAGAATGAAGCATTAAATCAAGTTCCATATCGAACATCAAGACCCATAACGCAAGCACCATATTGAGAAATCATATCAAAAGATCCATATCAAAAATCAAGGACCCATAACGCAAGCAACTCATAAATCCATATCACAAAAATCATAACATGAACCATATTGGAAATCATGAATTAGAACTCATATCGGACATCAAATTCAATCACACGATAAAAATCAAAGATCCATATCAAATAACAAATCATGATCATCATTCAATCAATCATCTTGGTACTTCAACAACAAAAGCAATTTCACAATCTATCAAGACTCAGACATCATCACAGCAGGCACAAAACTGACTACAAATTCATCCCAAAGCACTTGGAGGACACCTATTTACCCCTAAAATTATCTTCCTCATCTATGTTTCCCTGGCAACACCATCTTCCCACTCCTTTCTATCTATTTTCCTGCTCACGCGCTAAGATAACCCTCCCATGTGCTAGGATACCACCCATGCGCTAGCAAAACTCGGCTACATGCTAAAAACTTTGCCCTATGTGCTAGGTTAACCCTATGCGCTACCCAAATCCTCCATCGCGCTAAGACCTTTACCCTACGCACTACCCTATTCCCCGCATGCACCAAACTGTTTATTGACAACTTGTAGTCCATTCAAATTCTATTGCTTTGGTTAGCAATGTGAAAATTGGTGCAACAATCTTACTAAAGCCCTTTATGAAGCACCTATAATAACCAACATGTTCAAGAAAACTTTTGACATCTCTCTTCTTTTGTGGTACTTGAAGCCCTAATATGATCTCAAGTTTGGCAAGGTCAACTTGAATTCTATTAGTTGAGACAAAATGACCAAGTACAACTCCCTCCTCCATTATCATAAAGCATTTTTCGTGACTAAGGGAGAGGTTATTGTCTTCACATCTCTGAAGTACCTTTTTCAAGTTTTCCAAGACCTCTTCATAGCAGTTAACATTAGTAATAAAATCATCCATGTAAATCTCCATCGTATCATGGAAAAAGTTTGAAAAGGTGCTAAAGATAGCTCTTTAAAAGGTAGTTGATGCATTGCATGATCTAAAAGAAAACATTGAGTAGGTGTATGTTTCCCATGGGCATGTGAAGGTAGTATTATCTTGATCCTTAAGGGCTATCTTAATTTTATTGAAGCCATTGAGCCCATATAGGAAGGAGAAGTACCCTTTTCTAGCTAGTGAGTCCAAAACTTGATCAGTAAAAGATAAAGGAAAGTGGTATTTTCTGGTTGTTGCATTCATCTCTTTATAATCTACACACACTCGCCATTTTCCTCCCTTTTAAGGTACAATTACTAAGGGTAAAATACATTCGCTGTCTAAAATAGGGTATATAAATCATTCATCTAAAAGCTTTTGCAGTTTATCCTTGACTATATTTTTGAGTGTTGGGTTCATCCTTCTTTGTGTTTGCCTTAATGGTCTATAACTCTCATGGATATATATACTACGCATGCATAGGCATAATCAATAATTTTCATATTATGATAATTCCATGCAAATTCATAAGTGTGAGATTGAAGCATCTATAGTAGGTCAACATGTTGAGATGTAGTGAGTTCATTGCTTATGTTGACTGTCTTACCTAGAGACACTTCTATATGGATGGTTGTTGTCATGATTGAGGCAATGTCTAGACAAAATACGTTGAGACAACAATTATGTTACAAGATGTCATAAAAATATGTGATGATGAATCTTCACTAGATAAGAGATCATAATAATTTAGTGGACAAGTTAGACATGATAGGAACTCTTCTTACTATGGGTCCAAATCATAATAATTTTGCATAATGCAATCAAGAATGATATCCTCATCTTGGATGTCCATCATAGGATTCCTCTATATTGTCATGAGAGTTTGGAGAGAATATTGATCTTCATCCACTAGATTAGGCCAGATGGATTATTCTAGGTTAGCATGGGGCTAAGGTGGAGGATAGAGGCCCAATTTCTTAGTCATATTTCTATTGGAGATAATGATATTGTTAGACATACAACCAATAAAAGCATTAGCAGTATCCAACCATGGTCACTCAAGGATTAATAGATAACCTCCTAAACTAGATTTGGGCTGCAAAAACACAAAATCAATAGGGTATTCCCATGAATCCAAATTAATCACTGAGTCTTCAATTACTCTTTTTGGTTTGACAATCAACCTATCAGCTAGTTGACCTAATGTTAAATAGTTTCAAGGTATCATTGTATCTTTTGTCATGATATTTATTGGTGCACTAAGATCAATCAAGGTGTTCTTAATAAGAGTTTAATTGATATTTACATCTACAATAGGACTACCAAGGTGTAAATATTTAGGCACTACTAGGATACCCAACATGATGTTAGCAATTTGTCCCATGATGCAGACAACCTAAGGGTCCTTCCTCTTTCTCCTTCAGCATTTAAGACATAGTTATCTGATGGTCTTATTATAAGTCGGTACATCATTAATATCTTGAATGAGAGGGATCTTGACACAAACATTTTTCAATTTTCCTAGAAGGTCAAATTGAAGCTCAGGATAGTATTATTGAGTAGCCAACCTTTTTGGAAAGGGGGGTTCCTTATTTGAAAATTAAACATGTGGTTGATTTGTTTGAGTAGTTCATTTTTAGTGATGTCTACTAGTGGTTATTTATCAAATAATACTATGATTTGAGGATATGTAGGATGAACAAGAGTCTTCCCTAAGAAAAGGAGGATGTCACTAATTTCAACTACATAAGTTGAATACTATGTAAACTCATTAGAGTAACCCGACTAAATAGGCTTGTTTTTAGGATTGGGTGTAGGTTGAGTAGGCAATTGTGGTGATTTTTATTGTGCAAGGGTAGGTGTGTTTTGGTTAGATATAATGGCTTGATTCTAAGGTAATGCATTAGGCATAAGTGCAGGCTACTAGGTCAAGTTTTGTTGTTGTTGCAAGTAGGATAGATTGGTCTGTTTCCATTATTGATTTCCTCTTCATGGTTGTGACCATGGATTCTAAGGGTTTTACCACTAATTAAAACTTGGAAATTGATACTAAGATGTTTGGATCCATACCCCCTTATTGTGGCATCCAGTTTAATGTTGTATTACCTTGCCATTGCTTATTAGGCATTGAATTCTAGTGTTGGTAATTCCAATTTGCAACATTTGAATTGATCCTAGCGAATGAAACATTATAAGATAATGGGTATAGAAGAATTCCTTTCTTTTTTCCATGGCTTATAGTGATAAATATAGAAAAATTTCCCTTCTTCATATTCCAAGGTTTGAAACTCAAGTTGTGTCAAATTTTCCTCATACATAGAAGCAATCTTCCTAGATTTTCTATTGGAATTCTTTTATTTGTAGTGGGGGTAATACTCTATGAGAGATAATTTAGCTTCCTCTTTCTTCTTCTTGATGTGAAGGGTGTCCAATTGAGTGGCAAGACAATTTATGATATCTTCCTTCGTGTCAGAAAGAAGGTTGTTGAGCTCCACTCTAGAGACATTTTTGGATGTCTTGGAAGTGGGAAGGACTCTGAAACTTTTGTTCTTCCTCAAAGTAGGCCTAGAATAGTTCCTAGCAATCTTCCAAATGTCTTCAAATGATACTTGGGAGATGTCACCTCCTCTTATCAGCTTTAGTGCATCTATGCATTCCTCATAATTTCTCTTAGGAGGAGCAACTTGAGGGACTCGAGAAAGAGTTTTTTTTGTCTAGATTTCTTTAGACAAAATTAGAATATCTCTATATAGTCCTTAAGAGGTTCATCTTCTCCTTGGGACATCCTAAATATGTCCTCTTTCTTCATGTCTTCACCTCTGCAATAATCTTGGTATTTCTACAAAAAATTCTCCTTCATTATGTCCCAGCTTGTAATACAATTTCTATCCAATCCCATAAATCATCTCGATGCAACATCCTTCAAGGTTGTTGGGAAAATCATAGGTATTGCACAATACATCAAATTCAAACAAAAAAGTATGAAGGTCTTTTGTAATTAAGCCATAGAAATTAGGCACAACAAATGTAGGTATATTCTTGAGTAATGTTGTTCTCTCTTGATCACAAATAGGGAACTCAAAGGTAACTAGTTTTGTAGGGATTTCTACCTTTGCATCATTCATTATTGTAGGTGTTTCTTGTGTTGGTTTCTCTATTGATGCAGATGGTTCTTGTATTTGCGTATCATTAAAAATGAATCTCATAGTGCTCTTGTAACATCTAATTAAACTTCTATTCATCTTATTGAAGACAAAATATCCTCTATATTGTGTGTAGAGGGAATAAACCTTCCTAAAGCATCTCTCTTGATAGTTCTGATACTTAATGTTAAGTACAGATGCCCAGCTAATAAGATGAGAGGGGGGGGCATGAATCATACAACCTTAATCTTCCATAAAAACAACAGATTCAACCTCGGTAACATATACTTCAGTAATATAACCAAAACTGCTAAACATGCAAACTCAAAAGCATATAAACATCAAAAAACTCATGACACCAAATTTAACATGGAAACCCAAATAGGGAAAAACCACTGTGGGATTTTGGACCCACTAAGAAATATACTCTTCTAGAGTATGCTCAGTTAAAAGAAAATCCTGTTAAAGATTACAAACACATTGCTAGATGTGACCCGGTTAAAGGATTTCCCTCAGATCTGTTAGGATCTTCACCTTGTTAGAAGTGACCTTGTTAAAGGATTTTAAACACTCAATCAGAATGTCACCTCGCTAGAGGGTTTTAAAAATAAGACTGTTAAGTCCACTCGGTTAAGAGATTTTCTGTTACTTCACAAAATAACAGTAATAAAAATCTATCTGCAACTTCACATCTAAAATGCTAAAGTAGATTCTTATTTTCTCAATACAATATAGACATAGAACTTTATCTTGTCCATCTGTTGGGCTCTATACTCTGTTATTCAAATAGGTCTTCAAGCTTTAGTGCTCAGTAGTCACTATGTAGCATCCCTGTGCATACACTTGCCTGCATGCATTGTTTATCAATAGTTCCTTATTTATAAACAATTGCTAACCGCTTAATCTCCTTGATCACATATCCCATGATCAATCATAGCCATCAAATCTTCACGCTTGACCCAAGTTCAATGTATCCTTCGATCTGAAAACATTTTACCCCGCCTTGGAACTTGCATACATTTCTTGGAACTTGTGCTAGGGTATTGTGGTTCAATCTACATTGTAGATCTTCTTGCCGATCTTCCTTTGCCATAGATTCTTTAACAAACTTCATGCATGACATACCAATCATTTAATCAATTCCAGCTCATCAGCTTCCTTCATTAAATAATGCTTTTATTCATTTAATGCATTCTATTACTACAACTCAGTAAATACTAAGCTTCACTCGGTAGACATTTCGCCTTCATTAACCAATAGCGATAACCTTAGGGTTTACCGACTAGGTTCTTTGCTCGGTAACATAGTATAGTATTAACCTTACAATCAACAACATATGTAGGATATCAAAACAATCTAAACATCATGATCTCATCATTGTCTAACTCGGTAATAGTTGCCCATTGAATAACTTATTCCTCCCCTTATTCATCATATTATTTCTATATCTTTTACCGACATCTTTATACTCATCAAATCATACTTCTTAAGATATGGCAACATCATACTGAATTAGAAAATCAATTTCTTGACATCAATGACAAAATAATAATATTAAGATAGTAAACATCCTTAACCAGTTATATCCATAATCATCAACAACCTTCTCAATATCCTAATTGAAATGCCAACAATCTCTCCTTGTCTGTTATAATGCCAACAATCTCCCCCTTTGGCATTGATGGCAAAACCAATTGATTTGACCTAATTGATTCAGATTGTTGTAATGCTAAAATGTTGAAATGCTATCCCCCTATTATCAGTTGTCTCCCCCATACATTAGTCTTCTCCTCTTTTCTTCACTCTTCTCCCCCTTTGACAACAATGCCAAAAAGTAAAGAACTAAAACATAATCTCTTCCTGTATGAAGTGATTTCCTACTGTTGTGTGTCAACTTAGTCTCAGTCAGAGCATTTATGTCTTCAATTCTTGTTCCCTTTATTGTTTCCTGCACACCTTTAGATAACCTCCTAAAGTGTGTAAATCAGCATCAACTCCTAAAAGATATTCTGTAGGCATCGAATTGATGCTTTCACCGAATTTGGTCAGTGAGTAGAAGATAGGGGTAGGACCCCTAACTTACTTCTGAGATACTGAAAAGTGTCCCTTGGCAGTGGCTTTGTGAAGATATCTACTATTTTCTCCTTTGTGCTAACATACTCCAACACCACTTTCTTCTCTTGAGCTTCTTCTCTAAGATAATGATATTTAATAGAGATGTGCTTAGTCTTAGAGTGCATAACAAGATTCTTTGAAATGTTAATAGCACTAGTATTGTCACAGAATATAGTTACTGGCTCGGTAACTTTCTCATTTATACCTTCCAATAGTTGTTTGATCCATTCTATGTTGGTACAATTCAATGTTGTAGCAACATATTCGGATTCTACTGTTGACTGTGAAACACATCCTTGTTTCTTGCTAAGCCAACTCACTAGTCTTTCTCCTAAAAAGAAAGCTCCTCCACTTGTGCTTTTTTTGTCATCAATGTTGCCTGGCCAATCAGCATCAGTAAAAACTTTTAAATCAAAATCATTTCCTTTCTAATATACTAAGCCATAATCCTCAGTGCCTTTCAAGTATGTGAAAAATTCTCTTGATTGTTGTCATGTGTGTTTCCTTAGGATCTGTAGAGAATCTTACAACTATACCTATTGCATGTGCTATATCTAGCCTGCTATGAACAACATATTGTAGCTTTCCAATCATGGATCGGTAAAGTGTCTCATAAACAAATGCAGATTCATCATTCTTTGATAATTTATAGTTGGTAGTCATAGGAGTACTTACTAGTTTTGAATCCTCCATTCAAAATTTCTTCAAGATTTCCTTTATGTACTTGGATTGAGTAATGAAAATCTCATCTTTCATTTGCAGTATCTGTAAACCTATAAAATAATTTATCTCACCGATTAATGACTTCTCAAATTCTTTGCTCATTTCATTTCCAAAGTTCTTGCATAAAGAGTCATTTCCACAAAATATAATATCATCAACAAATATGGCTGAGATCAATATTTCATTTTCATCATTCTTCATGTACATATTGTTGTTTTCACTTGTTCTTATAAAACCAATCTTGATTAAATAAGAGTGCAATCTTTCATACCATGCTCTAGGTGCTTTTTTTAGACCATATAAAGCTTTGTTCAATTTACATACCTGATCTTTATTCTTGTTTTCCACAAATCATTCAGGTTGTTCAATAAAAACTTCTTCTTCTAATATACCATTCAGAAATGTAGATTTGACATCCATTTGATATACCTTGAAATTCTTGTAAGCAGCATATGCCAACAATGTTCTTACTCTTCAAGTCTAGCCACAGGTGCAAAAGTCTCACCATAATCAATTCCTTCTTCTTGGGCATAACCTTTGCAAACTAGTCTTGCTTTATTTCAAATGACCTCACCTTTTTCATTCAGCTTGTTTTTGAAAATCCACTTTGTACCAATTACATTTTTGTCCTTCGGTCTTGGGACCAGTGTCCATGTGTCATTCTTCTTGATTTGATCAATCTCTTCTGTCATAGCATTTATCCAATCTTCATTGTTAAATGCCTCTTTCACTATTCTCAGTTCAAATTCAAATATCAGACATGTGTTCTATCTCAGTTTGTTCCTTGTCATCACTGGATCATCCTTATCTCCTATAATCTGACTTGATGCATGATGTCTTCTGACATAATTGGCTAATACAAGCTCAGTAGGCTCTGTATGATCTTCTTCATCACTCGGTAACTGGACATTATCTTCATTTTCTTCAACAATTCTCTCGGTAAGACTTGTCGGTTGAACATAGACAAATTCATCATAATCTTCTGGTTCTTTGGAATTTCCTTCATCATTTCTTTTTGCAAATTCATCAATTTTCACATTTGCACTTTCTACTATTTTGTTAGATGATTTGATCAGACATTTAAACGCTTTACTTCTAGAAGAATAACCAAGAAATGTTCCTTCTTCACTTTTCTGATCAAATTTTCCATTTCTATCATCTTTGTGTACATAGCATCTACTTCCAAATATTTTGAAATAACTTACATTAGTTTTCTTGTCATACCATATTTCATATGGTGTCTTCAAAGTTCCTTTCTTCAGTTGTACTCAGTTCAGGGTGTAAACTATTGTGCTTATTGCTTCTCTCCAAAATGTTTTTGGCACTTTCTTTTCAATCATCAGGGTTCTAGCACAATCCACAATAGATCTGTTTCTTTTCTCAGCTATTCCATTTTGCTGTGGAGTTCTCGGTGCAGAGACTTGTCTTTTAATACCATGATCGTTGCAGAATAAGTTGAACTCATTAGATGTGAACTCTCCTCCTCTGTCTGATCTAAGACATTTCAGTTGTCTTCTTGTTTCATTTTCAACTCTTGCCTTGTACCATTTAAACATTTGAAAAGCTTCTGATATTTCTTTTAAAAACATAACTGACATCATCCTTGAATAATCATCCACAAATAATATGAAATATTTATCACCATAATAACTTTGAACTTTCATAGGACCACAAAGATCAGTGTGCACAAGATCTAAAATTCCCTTAGAAGTGTAGGACTTACTTGTAAAGCTTGATCTTGTCATCTTACCCATCTGGCATCCTTGGCACATAGCATTCTCGGTTTTTCAAGACTCGATAGACCTCTTACTCGGTGCTTCTTGCTTATTTTGATCAGATTATCAAAATTTACATGAAAAAACCTTTTATGCAATAACCAGGTATCATCTATCTTTGCATATAGACACTTATTCCGAGTTGAGTCAAGGTGAAATGTGTTGCCTTTTGTTTGTGTCCTGGTAGCAGCTAACTTTCCATGCTTGTCATGAACTTTGACAATTCCTTTCTGAAATTCTATTTGGTAACCTGTGTTGTTTAGCTATGCTACACTCAACAAATTGTATTTCAAACCTTCAACCCAATAAACATCATTACATTTTGCATTGCCAAGAAGTGTTATGGATCCTTTACCTTTTACCAGACATGTTGCATCATTACCAAATCTTACATAGCCTCCATCATAATCTTCTAACAGAACAAACTTGTGCTTATCACCTATCATGTGATATGAGCATCCACTATCTATGATCCAAGAATCATTAGTTTTTATGTGAGATATTAGGGCTTTTTCTTCATACCTTTCTTCATCTGATCCATCTTTGATAGCCACATAAACTACTTCCTTTGTATCAGTTTCATCTGATTTATCATCATTGAATTCCTCATTAGCTATTAGGCATGACTTTCTATCTCTTCTTCTGAAGTCTCGGTATCCTTTGTAATGATTATCTTTCTGTCTATCATCTCAGTAATCTCTCTTTTCAGTAGATTCTTTGTCAGGACAGTTGGAAGCCATATGTCCTATCTTATCACAATTGAAACATTTTAAAGGTAGTTTTCCTTTATACTTACCTTTGCCTCTCGGTAACCTTCTAGCTAATAGTGCTTCAAACTCTTCTTGCTTTCTGATTTCCTCATACAGTTTGTTTACTTCCTCCATGTTTTCGCGAAATCTTTCACTTGCTCCACTGTGATCTCCTTGTGTGTACTTACTCATTCTATCATTGTAATCATCAGATTCACCAATATGAAAAGAACTAAATGTAGATTTCACTTTATTTACCGAAGACCCACTATTATCAAAATTACTTAACTCAAATGCATGTAGCTTACCAATAGTAGCATCTAAAGAAACTGGCATATTGGGTACAGACCTCAATTCATTGATTGCAGAGACTCGGATTGCATAAGCTGGTAGAAGGGTTCTTAACAACTTACTTGTTATATCCTTTTCTTCAATAGTTCCACCTGCTCCTTTGATTTGATTGACAATCTCCTTTAGTCTTGTATTGTACTGGGTTATGTTCTCACCTTCATTCATCCTCATAGATTCAAGTTTCCCTCTTAGATTGTCCACTTTTTCTCTTTGAACATGTTCATCACCGCCATACACAGATATGAGCTTGTCCCACATTGCCTTTGCATCATTGCAACCTTCTAGATCATTAAACTCTGAGTCGGTCAATGCAGATGTTATTTCAATCATTGCTTGGATATGTTCTTGCTTTGCTTTTATTTCTTCCATTGTCAATGGATAGGTGCTTGATGTAATGAAATCATTTTCTGGATAGTATACAAAATATTCTCCAACTCCTGATAGGTGCAGTTTCATCCTTTTTTGCCATGTAGAGAAACTTGACTTGTTCAGCTTTAGTGCATCCCTCTTATACATCTTTGGATCTTTTCCTCAAGTACCTTTAAACTTTTTCTTCCATAGTCCAAAGCTCTGATACCAATTGGTAGTTCTGATACTTAATGTTAAGTACAAATGCCAAGCTAATAAGATGAGAGGAGGGGGGGTGAATCATACAACCTTAATCCTCCATAAAAACAATAGATTCAACCTCAGTAACATATACTTCAGTAATATAACCAAAACTGCTAAACATGCAAACTCAAAAGCATATAAACATCATAAAACTCATGACACCGGATTTAACGTGGAAACCCAAATAGGGAAAAACCACTGTGGGATTTCGGACCCACTAAGAAATATACTCTTCTAGAGTATGCTCGGTTAAAAGAAAATCCTGTTAAAGATTACAAACACATTGCTAGATGTGACCCGGTTAAGGGATTTCCCTCAGAGCTGTTAGGATCTTCACCTTGTTAGAAGTGACCTTGTTAAAGGATTTTAAACACTCAATCAAAATGTCACCTTGCTAGAGGGTTTTACAAATAAGACTGTTAAGTCCACTCAGTTAAGAGATTTTCTGTTACTTCACAAAATAATAGTAATAAAAATCTATCTGCAACTTCACATCTAAAATGCTAAAGCAGATTCTTATTTGCTCAATACAATATAGACAGAGAACTTTATCTTGTCCATCTACTGCGCTCTATACTCTGTTATTCAAACAAGTCTTCAAGCTTCAGTGCTCAGTAGTCACTATGTAGCATCCCTCTGCATACACTTGCTCGCATGCATTGTTTATCAAGAGTTCCTTATTTATAAACAATTTCTAACCACTTAATCTCCTTGATCACATATCCCATGATCAATCATAGCCATCAGATCTTCACGCTTGACTAGGTTCAATGTATCCTTCGATCTGAAAATGTTTTACCCTACCTTGGAACTTGTGCTAGGGTATTGCGGTTCAATCTGCGCTGTAGATCTTCCTGTCGATCTTCCTTTACCATAGATTCTTTAACAAAATTCATGCACAACATACCAATCATTTAATCAGTTCCAGCTCATCAGCTTCCTTCATTAAATAATGCTTTTATTCATTTAATGCATTCTGTTACTACTCGATTGCAACTCGGTAAATACTAATCTTCACTCGGTAGACATTTCGCCTTCATTAACTGATAGCGATAACCTTAGGGTTTACCGACTAGGTTCTTTGCTCGGTAACATAGTATAGTATTAACCTTACAATCAACAACATATGTAGGATATCAAAACAATCTAAACATCATGATCTCATCATTGTCTAACTCGGTAATAGTTGCCCATTGAATAACTTATTCCTCCCCTTATTCATCATATTATTTCTATATCTTTTACCGACATCTTTATACTCATCAAATCATACTTCTTAAGATATGGCAACATCATACTAAATTAGAAAATCAATTTCTTGACATCAATGACAAAATAATAATATTAAGACAGTAAACATCCTTAATCAGTTATATCTATAATCATCAACAACCTTCTCAATATCCTAATTGAAATGCCAACAATCTCTCCTTGTCTGTTATAATGCCAACACTCTCTATCATTGCATGCAATGAAAACATGGAGCTTATGAGCTGTCTTCTTGCATTTGTTAGTGAATAGTTTGAAATTGATTTGAAAGACTACTATTCCTACTGCTGAAAACAAAATATTTAATCTAGTTGAAATCAAATACTAGAAATAAAATAGCAATAATAAAATCTAAACTTAATAATCCTAAACCTTAGCACCATCCCTGATAATGGCTCCAAAAATGACTGGTCTCTACTAAGTACAATAAGTTGGTGTAGACAACTCAATGCATACACTCTACTAGGCAACTAATCCTACATGGAGTAACCTAACTTTCTAGAGAGACTCATTCAATTATCGACTAGGGGTATATATACATGGATGATGCTAGAAAAAAAAAATTATCAAGGACCCTCTAAGGCACCTATAAGTTGCATAAAGGGAACTAGCAATTAATTGAAATATAAATGCAAGAGTTGTGTGGGTAAGTAATAAGTTAACTTAGTAGTGGTTGTAGGTAAACAATGTTGTGACTGGGTTGCAACCCTAACTTACAATCTAACTGTCAACTTCGTTAACAGATTGCATGAACTATAATAAGTAATCTATGAAAGTAAAGAACAATCCAATTAATAAAAAACAAATGAAACTAATCACACTACCTCAAGTGGTCCTTGCATGAGGGGATGTGACCTCGAATCAAAAGATAAATCTTAACTTAGCATGTTGTCAACCATTCAATTTATTCATATTTAATCATTGCATAGCAAACAATAGTAATACTTCTCAAATTACATAAATCTAGACAAAATCTAATCTATATTACATACATGAGAAGACGATCCTCCAACTATGGTCTCTTTAGAGACATCCGATAAAATTGGAATGATACAGAGAAGATTAGCATGGCCCATGCGCAAGAATGACATGCATAAATCAAGAAATAGTCCAAATTTTATCAGTAAAAAAAATGATCCTCCAACTATGGAAAAACTAGACTTTACACACAGTCAACAAAAGTAGACTAATTACTTCTTAAAATCTACTAATAACATGTGTTAATCCTCCCCAATGCTAAGGATGACTTATTCAAATAAGAAACTAAAAATAAAAACTTATCTTAACAAGCTCGTCCTAATCCAATTTGGACTCTTATTAAAAACTTTAAATAGCAAGATAAAAACATGAAAAAATTAATGGACATGAATTAATGAAGCATAAATCCATCATCATATGAGACCCTACAATTCCTTCATGAATTTGTTTTCAAACAAAGTCAAAATATCTTCATAATAGTCACATTTTGGTCGGTATCCTTTTGAATTCTTCCATGCAGATAGCAAGGGCACATTTTGCTTTGGTTGCAGGCTAAATACTAATCCTTAAGTTGTAGGTTAGTATCTTAGAAAAAGAAATTGTCCACATTAGCACCATTTACAACATATTGACATCATATCAACCATGGAAATATGAATAGCATATTCATTCATCACATGTCATATATATTATTAATTAAATAAAACCATGGTTCATGATATAGTAATAAACATATAAAGTCTAATAAAGGTAGGTATAACATAGGTAAAATAGTGCTAATTTTAGGACTCATCAAGGGGCATTGTAGTCCTCCATTTGTTGGATAATGAGCATTTCTAAGCCTCAAAATGAGGAAGTTTTATACATAGAAGTTAATTTTCATGGTCTAGGGAGTGTAGGGAATTTCAAAGCTCATCCATATGTGTGGTTAGTTGAAAGTTATGGCATCATTTATAATTGTTTGTATGCCTTCATTTGAAGTTATTTGAATGTCAAACCTAGGGTCGAGGAGATGGTCTAGCCTATCTTGAGAAGTTTTGTGAGGGTCAAAATATTTTTTTGGCCATCGTTAAGGTGTCACAAGCCTTCCTCCATGGTTGGTAGGTATTTTGGAACTAGATTATTCTTCTTGTGAATCATTGCATTGTGACAAGGCGTCTTGAGTTGGTCTAGTGCAAACATGGAATTGCTAATAGTTTTTTACTTTTCTTGGCTAATTTCTCATGAGTTCCATGGCAGGGCATTACATTAGTATTAAAGGTATAAAAAAAATGCAACTAAATTAAATGTGTATATCAGTTAAAGGTTTTATTCAATAAGAAATGTAACTTGTATAAGACAACATAATGATGATGTTTTTTATTATATATGTAAAATAGGTTTTGAAGGGACCCTAAAACCCTTTAAAAAAAACAATTACCTATAGGATAAACATCAGGGAACCATTAACAAAACTATTAGAAAAAGAACAAAAACAACAACAAAATAGAAACAAAAGAAAAGCCAACCCTACTAGAGTCCCTCAAGATGTGTGCAACTTCTAAATCTTTTTTTATAAGGTTTTCATGGAGGTTGTACACCTCTTGAATCACCTACTTTTGATTATCCTTCACTTTAAATTGGCTTTGGATTCTAGTTGAAGGTCCCCACATCTAATAGTCCATGTCCTTGTCATCATCATTACCAACATTACTTTTGTTTACTATTTCCCACATAACCCTAGTTAACCCTATTGCACTTACCTTTCTTATTTTTGTCCATAGGCTTCAATTTATTGACTTGTTCATTCAACTCCCTCAGACCATCAACACTATTTTAAAAAGATGATTTGCTAAAATTCATCAGTATTTTAAGATTTTGATGGACTTTAAGAATGGTAGCCTCCAACATATTAATCCTACTTTCATAATCAATTCATAAAGTATTGACACCCTTTGAAACTTCTTCTAGAATGACCAACATTTTGGAGTAAACCTTGTTTACCTTTATCAATCTTAGGGCCACTATCTACTTTGTTAATTATACATAAGAGATATTGAACCTTTTCACCAATGAGATTGATTTTATTGAAGAACCACTTGGAAAATATGAGGTGTCCTATATTACCCTCCATAGCCCAACCAGTAATCCCATCAATGTGTCTCCTTATATCACACCGAAAAGATCATCCTCCACCATGGATTATCAATGGGCCACAAAGGGTTAACAAATCATCCTTTGCCATGATGGAAGTGGGAATCAAAGGTTTGTTTTGGATTATCAATGAAGGTGACAAAACTCTATTTTGGAAGGGTTTCTGAGAATCTCTACCCTCCAATAATTTCATCCTTCCCCAATCTCTAACAGTTGAGTAAAAAATTTCAAGTTTTAGTATAGTCTAAATTCATAATTTTTAAGAACTCTATCTATTTGGGGATTTCTCAAAATTATCATTGGAAGGGCTCCAATAGTTGGGATAGAGGAGGAGTGTCTAAATATCAAGCTACCCTCAGTTTATTTTTTACCAAGAAACCTTGTTGTTCCCTAGAAGGAATGCATATTCTTGTATGTTGTCATAACTCTAAAGGAACCTATCTAGTTTCCCTTGGTTATTAGTTTATAGAATGGAAGAAATCTATGAGTAGAGATTTTCCTTAGAGATTTTTTTGAAATAAATATAATTGACCATGTCTAATTTTTTATCTCTTTATTATGTCACCATTTGAGATAATATTGGAGTGATAAGACTCTTGGACCCTTTAAAATATGTTTTTGTGGTATTAGTGAAGAAATTACCACCTAGATTTTCTTTTAATTTATTTTCTCATTGGATGTTTAGAGTTAATGGTGGAAGATATGGAATTGGCTTATTATTCATGTCACTTATATATCTATATTTTTGCCAAGCATAGGTTATCCTCTTGAATGATAAAATGGAGGAGCATGATCGATGTATGGATCTTCTATGTTCTTTGTTGGATTTGTGGGACCACTTTTCATGGCCATTGGGAATACCACTACCACCTTCAAAATGGATGATGCAGTTGCATCATTAGTATTTTAAAATATAGATAATATTTTGAAACAACTAAGGAGGCTCTTGTTATTCATCGTAGATCAAAAGAGAAAGGGAAGAAGTTTTGACATAACTAATGGAGATGATGATGAGATGAGAAGATGACTAGTAAAGTTGATATGAGGAGGTTATTGGATTTATGATGATGATATAATTGTAATAGGATGTTTGATGACTTTATTTGTGTATTCATTGATGGCTAAATGTAAATTCATTGTATTTTGATGTAATTAGGGTTTTGTAGCTGCCCTAACTGAAAAGTGTATTTAGGGCTAGTTGGAGAAGAGATTTTGTGTTGGTAGTTTGAGAATAAGGTGTTGTCGAACCAAATGGAAGTGTCTACATGTGTGTAGAAAAGTTTTGCTAAAAAGGATCTATACTAGCAAGCAAGGAAGTGTTGTAATCAGATCATTTGCCCTGTTGTTCCCAAATAGTTACAACAATTTGAAATCCCTTAACTTGGTAGATCCTAACAAGTCTTATATTGTAAATCCCTTCACCAAGTGGCTCATTAAATTGAGTTCAAAATTCTCTAACAAGGTTACTCCTAACGGGGTAGAGCTCCTAACAGGGTTGAGGTAAAATCCCTTAACCGGGTGACTCCTAACAGAGTCTACTCTTAACCGGGCATATTGTAAGCTCTTAACTGGTCTAGTCCTTTAACTGGGCACATTCCGAAAGAGTGAAAATATTTTGTGGGTGCTAATTCCCACCGTGGTTTTTCCCAGTTGGGTTTCCACGTGAAAATTTTTTTGTTCATATGGCGGATGCATTGTTGATTTGTGCATTTGATATCTTTACTATGTTTGCATAATGATGAACACTTGAATGAATGGTTTGTTAAATTAGTTTAGAAGATTGTTTGAGTAGTTACTGGTACAATTTTGTGAGGAGTTGCGGATTTGTTTTATTACTAATTCACACCCCCCCCCCTCTTAGTAATAACTGGATCCTCATAATAACAATTGGTATCAGAGCCAGCTTAACCGCTTGAGGTAAAGATCTAAGATGATGAAGGAGGGTCCTAAGTTCACAAAGGATAAATATAGAATCTAGAGCGATGGAATGAAGATCTACATCAAAGGTATGGGGCCACAGTTTTGGGAGCATGTGGTTAATCAGTACACGCCTCCTATTGGTACTCTAACTGCAGATCATCTTAAGGAGTAGCAGGAGAATACTCAAGTATTGGATTCCATTATAAGTACTCTTTCTAATTTTGAGTATATTGATTTTCATGGTTTAGAAACCACTTATGAAGTTTGGGAAAAGCTGAAATTAATTTATGGTGGAGATAAGCATGTGCAAAAAGATAAAGAAGAAAACCTAAGAGGCAAGTTTGATGTCATGAGGATGATGGAAGGTGAGAACATCACCCAGTACAAACAAAGAATAAAAGAAGTAGTTGGAGGAATCAAAAGTGTCGGTGGAACCATAGTAGAAGACACAGTGGTGAGTAAAATACTTAGAACTTTACTGCCTGCTTATGCTATTAGAGTATCTGCTATCCAAGAATTGAGGTCAGTCAGCAAAGATAAAGTTAAAGTTGATTCATTAATAGGCAAGCTTACTACTTTTGAATTGAACGGCTTTGAAAATAGTGTATCTAAAGTAGAATCTGTTGTCAAAGCATCGGTATCTAATGCACTGGTAAGAAAAGAAAAGAATGAATATAGGTCAAGTCATCATGGCGGTGGTAATGAAGAAGTGGATGGTGAACATAACCTGATGGAAATTGAGGATTTATTGGCAAAGAAACTTCCTAGAGGCACCAATAAGTACAAAGGCAAGCTTCCTCTTAAGTGCTTCTCATGTAACAAAATAGGACATATTGCTGTGAATTTTCCTAACAGTGATCAGAAGGGAAAGTTGAGAAAGTCTAAGGGAAAAGGTAAGAAACAATGTTATGTTGTAGTAGATGAAGGTGTTACCGATGAGGAATCAGAAGATAAAGATAATGAGGGAATTGTTTTTGTAGCAATTAAGGAAGATCTATTTGACAAGAAAGCTTTAGTGTCCCATATTGATAGCAGTGATGAGTGGGTCATTAATAGTGGCTGCTCACATCAAATGACTGGTGATAAGAACAAGTTCATCTCACTTGAAGAATTTGATGGTGGAGTAGTGAGATTTGGCAATAATATACCATTCTTGGTAAAAGGTAAAGGTTCAATTTCCTTAAATGGTAAAAGTAATGATGATGATGTGTATTGGGTTTAAGGATTGAAGCATAACTTGTTGAGTAAATGATAAAGGTTATCATCTCAAGTTCAAGAATGGATTGTGAAAGATTTTAGGAAGCAAAGGAGAATTGATTGTTACTGATAAACAGACAAAAGGTAAGTTATTTCATCTGAACACTAATGTTAATAGTTGTTTGGTTGCAAAAGTTGAGGATAGTTGGTTATGGCATAGAAGATTTTTTCATGTAAATTTTGATAATTTGGTCAAGATCGGCAAGTCAAGTATGGTTAGAGGTATGCCACAACTAGTCAAACCAGACAATGTGATCTGTAAGGAGTGTCAATTGGGTAAGATGACTACTTCCTCTTTCAAAAGAAAATCATTTTCTTCTAAAAATATTTTAGATTTGGTGCACACTGATTTATGTGGTCCTATGAGGACTAGGAGTTTTCAAGGTGATAAATATTTCATGATATTTATTGATGATCATTTAATAATGATGTGGGTTACATTTTTTAAGGAGAAGTCTGATGCTTTCAATAAGTTTAAGGAATTCAAAGCCTTAGTGGAGAAAGAAGATGGTAAGAACCTAAAGTGCCTGAGATCTTACTAGGGTGGAGAATTCACATCAACAAAATTTGTGAAATATTATGATCAGAATGGAATCAAGAGACAACTATCTGCACCAAGGACACCACAGCAGAATGGGATTGCAGAAAGAAGGAACTAGACCATAGTTAGAGTAGCAAGAATAATGTTGATACAAGGGGATGTACCTAAAATATTTTGGAGAGAAGCAGTCAACACTACAGTATACACAATGAACAGGGTATTGGTCAAGAAAGGTAGTGACAAAACTCCCTATGAATTATGGTATGGTCATACTCCTAATGTTAGTTATTTCAAAGTCTTCGGAAGCAAGTGTTACATAAAGAGAGATGAGTATACCATAAAGTTTGTTCCTAAAAGTGATGATGGAACTTTCCTTGGTTACTCAACTAAGAGCAAAGCATTCAAGTTCTTTAACAAAAGAGCCAAGAAGATTGTGGAAAGTTATAATGTGAAAGTTGATGAGTATTCTGACAAATCTAATGATACCAGCAAGTCTAATGTAGTAGATGAACAAAATATAGTGATCATTGAACTAAAAGTTCAAAATGATGCCGAGAAAAACAATGTGGAGGATACTGCTCAAATGGTTGAAGAAGATGATGAAGAAGAATAGGCTTCTACATTGGAACCGGTTATACCTAGATATGTAAAATTGAATGACTCTGAAGATTAGATAATTGGAGACAGGAAAGTTGGAGTACAAACAAGAAGAAAGATCAGAGAGAGTGCTTGTCTAATTTCCACAGTTGAACCTGAGATAGTGAGGGAAGCTCTCAAGGATGATGATTGGATAAAGGCTACGAATGAGGAGCTTGATCAAATGAAGAAGAACAACACTTGGTCACTTGTCCCCAGACCAGCTGATAAAAATGTGATTGGTACTAAGTGGGTGTTCAGGAACAAATTGAATGAAGATGGTTAAGTGGTTAGGAACAAGGCTAGACTAGTTTGCAAAGAATATGCATAAGAAGAAGGTGAGGATTATGGAGAAACCTTTTCACCGGTTGCTATAATTGAAGGAGTAAGAATGCTACTTGAATTTGTAGCATTCGAAGGATTCAAGGTATACCAAATGGATGTAAAGTCTACATTTTTAATGGAATTCTAGAAGAAGAGGTTTATACTGAACAACCGGATGGGTTTGCATTGACTGAAGACAAGGACATGGTGTGCAAACTTTATAAAGCTTTATATGGATTAAAGCAAGCTCCAAGGGCTTGCTATGAGAGACTCCATTCACACTTGATAAAGATTGAATTTCAAAGAACCAGTGAGGACAACAACATTTACTTGAAGATAAAAGAAGACAATTTATTGATTGCAGAAATTTTTGGAGATGATATCATATTTGGAGGAGATGATGACATGAGTTTAACTTTTGTAGAAGAAATGAAAAAGGAATTTTAAATGTCTTTGATAGGAGAAATCAAAATTTTCATTGGTTTGCAGGTCCAGTAGATGAAAGGAGGAATCTTTATCAGTGAGTCCAAATATGTGAAGGAGGTATTGAAAACCTTTGGAATGGAAGACTCTAAACCAGTTGGAACCCCTATGGTTACTAGTTATCCAAGGAAGAAGATTCAGATCCAGTGGATGAAATTGAGTATAGATCAATGATTGGTAAACTACACTATGTTGTTGCCCTTGAACAAACTATTTTGGTCAAATTCATTTCCATTATATTCTATATGTGATGAATACTAAGAGGGGGGTGAATTAGTATGCCAAAAATCATTGTACTTAAACACTTTACTAGACTACCAGTAAACCGGTAAAACAGTTTAGCAAACAAACCAGTTAGCACACATGCAAACCAAATAGAAAATAATTCATTCACCCATAGAAGCACAAACACCATAACACAAGAGATTTTGGCATGGAAACCCAAATGGGAAAAACCACGGTGAGATGGAACTCACAAGTAACTATTTGCAGAATAGGAACCAGACCGGTTAAGGTCATACAATGTTCTTTACCAGAACAGATCCTGTTAGGAATCTCAATCTCGGTTAGGAGATAAGTTCGGTTAAAGACTACCTTGCTAGAGGATTTTAGATCCACAGATGTGAACCACCTTGCTAGAGGATTTACAAAAGGCTTTTGGGCCTACCGAGTTAAGGGCTTCAGACTTGTCGAAGATGTGAGTAATCAACAAGTGAGTGATCTAGTAAATAGCATAGATTGCTTGGTTAGATCCTTGATAGCTCGTTCCTAATGCATTCCAGCATTACTGTAGTTTTCAACACATTCACTCTCTGCCTCTTCTCACAAACCTAAACTTCTCTTCTATATTTACCCTTACAAAAACTCATCAACCACCTTAAACCCTAGCAACAACATAAAACCCTAGACATGATGTCCTTATAAAGGAATCTAATTTCATGTCGGTTCAATAGGATTACATTATAATTTCCTAGGTTCAATGCATCTAGACATATTTGGTAACACGACACAAAAAACACCGTTAACGTGTCAGCACCGCCAAATAATCAGTGGATGGTAACTCATCACAAAATTTCGGTTGGTAACTCATCACAGAGTATTACCAGTTCATACAGAATACTGGTTAAAGAAAAATATTGGTTGCCGGTTTTGACAATAATGAAGACTGATAAATATGAGTTGTGCCACTTCATTCCTTCATTCTGCTTGAGATCCTCAAACTGCTTGGGGTCTTCATACCGCTTTAGATCGGTAAACACTTTTTGCAAAACACCGATAGTCTAAAGACTATAATACATCATACCGGTTGGAACAAATACCATTTGAGCTTTAACTTATACATACAAAAGTGATCTCAAATCAAGTGTGTGTCCAGCAATGACAATCACAACATCAATCATCAAAAATGCCAACAATCTCCCCCTTTGGCATTGATGGCAACACTTAGGCAAAATTTTGACATCTAAGTGTTTTACAACAAACAAAATGCCATAAGCAAAATTACTCCCCCTAAGCATATACACTATCCCTTTTGCAGAAAATACAATGTATACTATTCTTTATCAGAGATAGACATGAAAGTATGCATCAAAACATCAAAATTTATATACTTCTCCCCCTTTTCTAATAATGACAAAAACACTATAGACAAACCCCTATTCCATTAGTAGTAAAATAATAAATGTTTATGACAATAAAGAGTAAAATTTGTCCAAAACTGATTTAAAGTCCTGCAAAAATTGCTTCATAGATAAGAACCATGACTCAAGTAGGGATGTAGCCACCTCTTTCTCTGTCTACATCTGGGAGGCGTGTTCTTCCATGGCATCTATCGTGCTCATTTCTTGAGTGACCGATAGGGCATCAAGATTTAGATAATATTTCTGGAGAATTTGCAATCTTGGCAGAAGGACTAGTTGAAGTTCTTGCAAGTTCCTTATCCGGTTGCTTATTTCTACCTCAATTCATGCAAACTAGAGTTGAAGCTTGCGAATGGTTTGTCCATATGTGGAGAAGAAATCATATGGCATCTTGAAGGAGCTAATAAATGACTACATATCTGATTGCAGTTTTTTCTTCTGGGTGAGCACATCATCACAGAATAGATAAGGTCGACATATCTTGTTGAGAAGTAGATTGCCTTCATCCATTGCATCTTTGATATCCTTCTGTGCCTTCTGAATTTCTAACCGAAGCTCATTCAAATTCTTCACCAGGGCAGTGTTCACATTCTTTTGATGTTCTTTCTTAGCATTTGCCTCTGCAGCCTCTTCTAGGCTCTGCACCTGATCATCTACTACTATGCATAGGAGCTTTAATTGTGCCAATGAGGAATCAATACTGGGAAGGTTTGTGTCAGGTATCAAACTGGTAAGAGTGTCCATCACAACTTGGATCACATCTTGCTACTTCTTCCTCCTTATCACTTCAAGGCGTTCTTCAGAAACCTTAAAGCTCTATAGCAGCTCCATTTCGTTTGCAGACTGGAGGTTAATAGGACTGGTGAGGTTAGTCGGTTCAGCTTGACTACCAGTTCCCTTTGGAGTCTCCATCTGAGTGCTTTTTGCCTCTTCTTCTTTCTCTTCTTCCTTATTTTTCTTCTCCACTTCCTTTCGCTTCTCCTCTTCCTTGTCTTCCTCTTCCTTCTTCTTCTCTGCTTCCTTTCTCTTCTCTTCTTCCTCTTTTCTCTTTTCCTCCCCCTTCTTTTCTCATCGTCTTCCTTTTTCTTCTCCTCCTCTTTTCTCTTCTCCTCCTCTTTCTTTTTCTTCTCATCCTCTTCCTTTTTCTTCTCCTCCTCTTTTCTCTTCTCCTCCTCTTTCTTTTTCTTCTCATCCTCTTCCTTTTTCTTCTCCTCTACTTGCTTCTTTGCTTCCTCTTTTCTGTCCTCTGCTTCATTCTTCTTATATTTCTGTTGCATATTTTCTTCTTCAGCCTGCTTCTCCTATCCTATTTCTTCAGATGGTGTACCCTAAGTAACATTTTTACCATCTAAGGTGTCAACATCAATGGGGTCCATTTGTCCTGTGACCGGTTCTCCTTCACTGTTATACACCTCATCCAGTTTGCCAATTTCTAGTTCCTTTTCAGTTTGCCGGTTTGCCTCAAATACTTGATGCAATCTCATAGCAGCTTTGGTATGAGAGTGAGTATCTTTTATTACTTTAGAGGCTTTTCCTTCAATCAACATTAGTCTTCTTCTTCTCATGAAGAAGAGGCCTTTAAAGTTCTCCATGATTTCATAGAGTTCTGAGTTAGATACATCAAGAAAATATTGTGCAAATATTTCCTCCCTCATTTCCTGTTCTTTTTCAATGGCAATGCGCCATTTGGTGTCTAAAGAATTATACAAAGAATCCGGTGTCACAGATTTGATATCTGATGGCGACTGGTCATTAACACATAAATACTTAATGATTTCTTGTTCAACTTCTTCCTTTTCTTCATTATTGAAATCATCAAAATGATCTACTAAATCATTCAATAACTTTCTCTTAATATTTTTAATAGTTCTTTGACAATGTGTCAAAGGTTTGTAGGAAGAGATGTCAATATTTACCGGTGCAGATGATGTCAGTTCATTCTTTGTCTTTTTCTTTGTTTGCCTAATCTTCTTCTTAGGTAGTTCTTTTGACACAGTTTCTTCTAAGTCAAGTGTATTGCTTTTTGTCTTCCGCTTCCTCTCAAAGACTTTTGCAGGTGTCACTCCTGGTTTCTTCTTAACTAGTGACCGCTTGGTCACTTTGGGACTAGCTATAGTAACCGATGTTGATGCTGAAGGCACTACCTTTCCTTTCTTTTTTGAGGGTTCTGCAACCTATGTAACCCTTTCCAAATAAGTGTTGTTCCTCTTTGCCTTAGGATCAAGGGGTGAGGTGATTAGGGTAGAAGCATACCCGTCTAGCATATCATTCATTACCTCATAGCCCATAGGCTCTACTTCTTCTTACCTAGGCTCAACGACCTCCATTAAGCATTCATCCACTTTGATGGTGAAGTAGATGTCTTCCTCATACTTTTTGACTAAATCACCAGATATTCTTATCCTTTGGCTCATCTTTCGTCTAAACTCATCAAATTATTTGTTCAGTGCTTCCGGATAGCCGGTTCCAACCGCTTGTAGGCTCTCCTTGATTTGTTTTGTTACCGGTTGGTCGGCAGACCACTGAATATCACCTACTCCTGGAAAGTAGCCTTGAAAATAAAAGAATAACCCAACCAGTAGTTGTCCGAACTTGAATCTCAGTGCATTGTCCTATTTGATTGACTTAAGATTCAACATAAGTTGTCTTTGCATGCAGGTGCATAGATCAAATGATGCATCTTCCTTGATCATCCTGTAAGCCGCATTTACCGCTGCAGCAGAGACAGAATTAATTCTACTAGCAAAGAATGTTCGATAACCTATCACCATCCAGGCATACTTGACCAGATCATCCTTGATTGAGTTGATGATCATACCACATGAGTCACTCACTGAACTGGTGAGCTTGGACATTTTAGTCTTCCTGACCTTCCTTAGGGCTAGCACTTCCCCTATATTGCAGAAACTGATGATGGCATGAATCACTTCCGGTGTAATATCATGCATCGATTCTAGGTAGATCTTGTCACTATGTACCCTTCTTAGAATAATGCGAATGTGATCATCAAAAAATTCTTCAAGAAAGTAAACGACATTTTGGAGTTTCTTCTTTTCCAGAATGTTGAATTCTGGTTTAATCTTCTTGTCCTTTTTGCAGAATAAGCTCAACTGGGAATGGATCACAAGAGACCCTAGGTCTTTGATTTTGTAGTCTATGTAATCAGAAATACCTTCTTCTACTATAACACCAGCCAGTACTTGAGACAAGGCATTATATTTTGATTTTCGTTGTATGAAGTCCATAGAATCAATAGTTGCACTAGTGTTAGGCCCAATATGAAAAGCTAATGTACTGAGAGGGGAGGGGTGAATCAATCCTCCAAAACTTTTCTTGAATAATAACTTTACTGTTATGCATAAGCAAAATAGTGCAGTAACATAAAATAAAGTTAAAGCAAATAGATAACAATCATACATGATTCACTCCATAACACATATATTTTGGTTACGCAGAAACTCTTGGTTAGAGAGAAAAACTGCGGTGGGAATGGCACCCACAACTTCACTACTGCAATAATAAAGAGTTCTCGGTTAGAGCTACATTTTAGCTATTTTTGATAGCTTACCCTATTAGGAGTAACAAGATCTGTTAGATCTACCTTGCGAAAGGATTTTACAACATTTATTTTGAATGTTGCACCTGGTTAGAGGCTTTACAATTTATAGACTTGATTAGAGTCTTTTACCCTATTAAAGGTTTCTCTTTCAACTTCACAATATTACAATAAAATCATTACAAATATCTACAACTTTACATCTGAAATGTTATAGCAGATTCTATGTGCTCAGAAAAGATTACCTTGCTTATAGCATACCTCGGTAACCCATATAGTAACTCGGTAAACCCTTCTGTTTACTTTGTTCTTCAACTATTCTCTGAAAACCTTCTTAATGACCTATCTGTCTCTATAACAGTCTTCTTACACACATATATACATCCTTAACTCATGTTGTATAAATAGATCTCTTAAGACGGTGATTCAATTCATTGCTTCGATCTTACAAACATGATTCCTTGAATGAATAACTATACAAAATATTTCATTGGTTAGATTGATCTCAAAATCATACACAATCTTCTGGTGCAATTTCCAATGTAATAACGGTTAGATGTGCCTCGATCTTGTAACATGTTTTCATATGTATGTCCAGGTTCAATGTATCTGGTAACACGTTTCACTCAGTGTATATCAACTTGGTGTGTCATCTTTGCTACTTGGTAGTTATAAAAAGATACTCGGTAGATAGCTCGGTGTATACTATGTTCTATGACTACTTTCCTCTGTAGCCAACTAGACTGTGCATACCGAATTCTCTGTGTATACCGACTACATGATTCGGTAGTGCTAATCGACTAGAGTATATAGTATGACTTTTAATATAAAAACTAATGGCAACTTGATAAGTAGTAACAATCTCCCCTTTTGACATTAGTTGAGATGTTTGACAAAAACTACTTTCAAAGTCATAACTCAAAAATCTATATACTTTGCAAAATGACTATACTTGACAATATATACAATAGCCAATGAAATAGTATATTCAGACATACTCCCCTTATCATTATATTGTACATAACTCTGATTTTGCATGCTCAGTTATGTGCTTGTGTGCTCTACTTACTGTCCTTGGATACTCTGCATACTCTGCTCGATATAATCCCCCTATATACAATACTCCGAATATTGTATCAAAACTGTAGTACCAAAAACTATATCACTCCCCAAATATATTACTTTACACCCCTTATATAGTATCACTCCCCCTTTTTGACAAACATCAAAAACTTAATTTCCATCCGGGGGTGGTAACTGATCAAAAATAGATTTATACTTCTTCCGGGCGTCGATGAGTGCGATAGAGAGTGCATCCTTTACACTTTCCATTAAAGAAGTTTGTGCTTGAATATCAGCCAATAGGGATATTAAGCCATCAAGAGTGCTTCCCTCTTGTGTAGTAGATAGGCATGTAGCTCGGTTAATCTATTCTTGAACGGATGAAAGATGAGGAAGGAATAATGTTTGGAGTGTCATTATGTCCATCCTGATCTTATGTTCTTCATTTCTTAGTTCCAGTTGTTGAGCCATGAGCTATTGAAGCTTCGTATAAAAATTCTGAACTGAATTGGGCTCAGTGGTCAACTTATTTGAGAGATTGGTGATCTCTTTCTCAATTGCATTAGTTATATTCTTGATATCTTTAATGAATATAGAAAATGTGCAAAGTTTCTAAAATAAATAAAGAATATGCTTGAGTTGAGGGGACAACTCAGCAATGAATTTGACAAGCTTGACTTTTCCAATAGCTAGAGCTTTTTGTACCTCTTCTATCATTTTTACAGTAAGCTCCTTGTCTTTTAGCTTTCTCAAGTACTCAGATGCATCAACTCTAGATGTTTCTATTTGATTAAGGAGTTCATCCAATTGAATGTGGATGGTTGCATCGGTTGACACTGTAGCTGATGGTAGCCTATCTATTAGCAGTGTCTTCACCTTCTGAAGTACTTTATTCTTCTTTTGAATGGCCATATGTTTTTCTTGTTCGGCCTTTGCTTTGCATAGTTCACTAAAATCAATAAGTGCTTGCCCCTTTAATTTTGAGATATCCACATTGGGAAACACTATTGGTTTAGATAAATCAACTTTAAAACTATGCTTTTTCACCTTCTTCTCTTTACCTTTGGTTGGTTGGATCAAAAAAATAGCTTGTGAGGCTTGTTGACCCTCAGTAGGTTGCTTGGTAGAGGCAACACTTTGATTGATTCCTATAGCTTATGTGGTGTCTTTCGGTGTCTCGGTGCTGGGTGTCGCAGCTGCTACATTTTTCGGTGCTCGAGAGTGCTTGAGAGGTCTTTTCTTGATTTGTACCTTATGTTGCTTCAAACTGGTGACCTTTGGTGCCTTGTGTTGTATACTGAGGAGCTTTGGTAGAGATAGGTTGATTGATCGATGGGTAAGGCTGAACTTGTTCTAAAATGGATTCACTAGATACAAGTTTTGCATATGTAGTGCCTTCGATCATCTCCTACTCCAGTGCTTCTGCATCCATGACATCTTCATCAATATGAATAGTGTCAGTTGGGTCTTGCTTGGTAGCATCAGGACCGTGTTCGGTGACATCGGGATCTTGCTCGGTGACATCAACAATTTAAACTTTAGATTGTTCACTGACATCCTTAGTTTTGAAGATTTCCTACCATTTTGCTTTTGTCTCATTTTCTACATCAATATATAGCCCATTCATCAATTTTAAGGCTCTCTGTTTGACAAGAAATTTTGAATTGTAGGTTGTCAAATGTTCCTTTATTTTTTCTACAGACATATCAGGAAATAGATGGACCAGACTTCTTTCTCTGATTTGTTTCTCTAAGTCCATTGCATATTTCCACCTATTATCAATATGCAAGTAAGGTTCATTTGGAAGTGACTTTACTAGTTCTAATGGAGCTAGCCGAAATTTTAGAAGTGTGCAAATAACAGCTTCTTCAATTTGTCTCTTCTCATCATTATTCCTAGTCTCATACTTGACATATCTAAATCCTACAAATCCACCATATTCTTTTAGATTGGCACAGAAGTTTTCAATACTATGAATATTTACCTTCTTGCTCTTTACAATCTGGAATTTGTTTGCATCATCAGATTCTGTATCACTAGATTCTTTTGCTAGAATGAGTCTCCGAGTAGATTTCTTGTATGTCTTGGTTACCTCGGGAGCAGTACCACTCTTTTGTTTCTTACTCGGTAATGCAGTTGATGCTCTTGTATTAGGTCTCTTTGTTGGTGGAGTTGGTAGGGCCTTTGAAGTGTCCAGTTTCTTTCTTTTCAACACTTTACCCTTAGGCAGTTCGGTGCTCAATGTTATTGCTGCCTCTTGAGCTTCAGATTCCTCTTTGGTGATGGCAAGAGTGCCTTTGATAGGTGTAGAGGAAGATTCTTCTCCAAATTTCTCAGATAAAACCTTTATCATCTTTGTAGCCTTTCTTGTAGCCTTGGGTACTACAATGCTCATTTTTACCTTTTCCTTAACTTCTTCATAGGTTCCATATCTTAGCTCGGTAGCATGCCTTGGTAATGTAAGATATGCATCAATTTTCTATTGTGTGATATCAAAGTCAATCTCGTAACCCATTGGTGGCAAAGATTGAGTCCTCGGTTCCATAGCATTCACATAACAGTAATCAGTGTCTACTTCAAAGCATATATCATCCTTATATTTCTCTACCAGCTAGGGTGGAATCCGGTACCTGTTGTGCATCTTCTCTTGAAATTTTCTGAAATAGTCATCCATTATATCATTGAAATTATCTCCCAACTTCTTGATAAAGTCATTAATTTGATGGGTGATTGGTTGGTGTAGCTCCCAAACTACTTTACCGATTGATGGAAAGAATTTCTCAAAGCAGAAAGACATGCATACAAGAAGTGAACCAAACTTCAGTGTATTTGTCGAGTTGTTTTTCTCCGGCTTCCTTATTGTGTTCAAATTCTCAAACAAGTTCTTCAGTAACACTTCACATAAGTCAACTTTCATTCCCTTTTTCACAATTTTATAGGCTAAGTCAACTGTGGCACTGGGTACACTATTTTCCCTTGTTGATTGGAAGAAACAATAACCGATTACTCTAATGGAAAACTTAAGTTCTGCATCAGTGACATTGTTCAGTTTCAGTCCTCTATAGTCAGATTCAACTCTGATTAAACTGATTAACTCCTTCTGTGATATCATCTTCTGAGCTCGTGCATGATCATAGACAGGATAACCGGTGATCACATGAATGATTTCCTTGGTGATTTTGAATGGTTTCTCTTCTAGCCACATGAAATCATCATGAACTCTGCTTAAAACAAACTTAACCCATTGGGGTTTGAACACACGAGGGTAGGTTAGGGCTTCAGTCAATCCCTTGATTCTAATGTGTTCATACTTGTTGTTTAATACACCATCGGTACATAATTCATCATAGGTGTCTCTAATCTCAACATGACCGAGTTATTCAACACGGCATTTGGTGAAGAATCTAACATCTTCAACTAACAAGACTCGATCCGGGATGAGTGAAAAGGCAGTTTTGTCATCCGGTTCAGAGGCGACTTTAGGAGTCAAAGTGTATTTCAGTGAGGGCTTCTCCACATTCTTGACAACTATAGGATCTTGGATCTTGGGCACCATTGTTGATTTTAGGTAAAACTTAGCAAACTATCCTTAGGGTTGGATGGTTTACAAATGACAAATGCTTCACACATAGTAGATAATAGCAATTTGATAAGATCGGTAAACTAGCTTGACAGTGTGATGAGATTTGATGTAAATACCTTGAATTCGCTTTGAATGAAGTTTGATCACCTTGATTCGCTCTGCTCTACTCTTTCGAAAACTTGGTGAATGTAAATGACCGCGAAAATGCTTTTAAGTACACAAAATACCTTATCGAGCTCCGTGTGCAGGTTAGGTCAAATTATTAAATGCACTCGATTCACCTTTTAACCGATTTACTCTCTTTTTTTTGTTTTAACCGAGTAACCAAATTTCGTTCATTTATCAACTTGACAGGCTTCCTGTATTCACCGACTTGACAAGTTTCCTGTAAAGTACTTTTAATAGAATTTCAAAATTACTCATGCATCTTAACTATGCAGATTTTGAATTTAGTACATAATAGAATAGGAACTGTTATGATTTTAACATTTAGAGAATGCAGTCCCTTCATACCTTTTCTGATTAATTTGGAATACGTGCACCTAACTTGGTAGGTAAGGTGCTTTCTTCATTTGACACAATTTCCTTCTTTTTCCAAATCATCTTTAATTTCTCTTTTATTTCTTCAATGTCTCCTCTAGGTTGATCTCTGCAATCTCCAGCTAAATGTCCAACTTTGTGACAATGAAAACATGTCATACCAGGATTTCTCCATGATCTTCGGTTGCTCATTCCAAACCTTATAAAATAGTTGGCACTAATATGTCCATATCTTCCACAACATTCACACCATATCCTTGTGTTGTAATCCCATGGTACTGCTGCATATTGTCAGTAAGGATTTGTGTGAGTTTGGTAACCTCTAGTGTTTGCTCGGTGTGCAGTCCACATGTAGTTCTTTTGCTTAAGCCAGCACTTCTTAGTACTATGTCCATATCTATTACAATTTCTACAAAACCCTTTGAATTTTGCTTTCTGATAGTTGTTAAAAGACTTTGTCCTACATTGATTAAATGTGTGACCATATTTATTACAATTGTAACAATAACCATTGGACTTAGTGATATTCGGTTGCTTACCTTTTCTGATTTGGCATATGTTGCAGTATGACCTTGATTTCCACAGTAGTAGCAAATAGGCTTCTTTATTTTGATGTTATTCCTGTTTCCAACTTGCTTTGATGATTCTCCTCTCTCGGTAGTATGAATTCCTTTCTCGGTAGAGTCTTTTCCTTTGTAACTGAGTCCTGCATCTTTGTTGGGTCTTCTTGTATTCGATTGTGTTGTCCTCAATTTTAGTTTGGCCAAAATTGTGAGGAAACCCTACGAAACTGGTCCATTTCGTACCTTATCGTCTCTGGGAGAGCTTAATCAACTTGATCAATTAGTTTGTTTTGTTCTTCACTTTTCATTTTTATTGTTTTCTTTGCTTTTTTTGAATTGCAGTTTAACCTACAGTTCGGACTTTAAGTCTGAACTACAGGGGTCTTTGTAAATCAAATACACATAGGACTTTAAAGTCCGAAATGTATTTGAGTTTTGTTGTAGTCAACAGTTCAGACTTTAAAGTCCAAACTGTTGTTTGCTTAGGATAGCAATTCGGACTTTAAAGCCTGAACTGCTGTTTGTTTTGGATTGTAGTTCGGACTTTAAAGCCCGAACTGCATGGGGCTTTTGTGTCAGTTGCATGTTGAGTCTTAAAGTTCGACATGCAAGTATCCCTAGGTTGCATGTCGGACTTTAAAACCCAACATGCAACTGTGAGTTATATTAATAAGCATTTACTGCTAATTAGGGTTTTTCTTTAAAAGTTTTTTTTAAAAGGTTAATCTTTGTGTTTTAATCTTCATCCCTGGTTTTTATCACACGCCTCCACCTTCATTTTCCTTCGTTGCAACCTAGATCTCTCCTCTTCGTTTCTCAATCGAGTCACTCAATATCTAGATTTTGCAAACACCATAGCGGAATAGGTAGGTTTTTTGTTTTCGGGTTTTTATCCATTAAGTGTTTTCGTTTTCTTTTTTCCTTTTTGTTTGATTTTATTGTTTTCGGTTCTCCCTTTTGGAGGACGATCGGGTTTTGAAGTCCGATTGCCTCCTTTTCTTTGGAGAAACAATCGAACTTCAAAACCTAGTCGTCCTCCAAAACCTCCACTATCTTAAGTTGCATATCGGAGTTTTAACTCCGGTATGCAACTGAAATTTTGTTTCCTCCACATATCAGACTTTAAACTCTGATATACGACCTATTAACCTTCACATATCAGACTTTAAAGTCCGATATGCGGAGAGGTATAGGGTGGCATGTCGGGTTTCAAAACCTGACATGCCAATCGGCTATCCTTCCCCTAAGAAGCACATCGGACTTTAAAGTCCGATGTGCCTCTAAATTTTTCTAGTTAGCACATTGGACTTTAAAGTCCGATGTGCTCGTTTGAGGTTTTTTCTCAACATATCAGACTTTAAAATCTGATATGTAAATGTCTTTCCCTAGATTAACACTTCAGACTTTAAAGTTTGATGTGTTCATATCCTTTCACAAATTTGCACTTCGGACTTTAAAGTCTGATGTGCAAATTTTTGTTGGTAAAGAAGCAGGTCGGACTTTTTTCTCTGACCTATTGTCTTAGCAGTTTTTACTCCTTGGCCTGTTTTGAGTCCCGTTTTTTTATCCATTTGAGAAAAAAATGATTTTTGATAATGATGAATGGCTAACCATCAGTGTTGAATGCATTCATTATGCATGAATGTCAAAGCTCTCCCACAGCAAGCCCGAGTCTTCCTCAGGACAACCTTCTCCGAGAAAGGCATCATCAAAAAAGATGAAATACAAGTAAAATAGATACTTGAATATGTACCTTGAAAGTTTAGTGGATTCTAACATTAAGGAGATCAGGGACACCGAAATTGGCCATGTTGACATGCAAGAGTTTCTTGACCGGGTTCAGAAGGCTCCTGCACACCTAACCAGTTTAATCAAATCTGAGCTGCATAAGTATGCATCTTTCCCAGTTGCGGCTCATGATCCTGAATTTGTACTAACAATGGCTGATCACTTTGATCCAAGCACAAGATAGGTAAAGGATGATGATCAGAAGGTCATAATGACTCTAGACAGCGTATTCTTCAATAGTATTTTCAAAGGCTCATTGGCAGAAGAAGTGGCTGATATTTCTCAAGAGAGTGCTCAAGAGTACTACAAGAAACACAAGGATAAATGCAAAAAGGTGATGAATATTGTTTATCTCTCAACTGCAAGATCCTCCCTCACCTCCTGATGGCCTAAGTCTTTCCACAGGAGTGATTTTAATGAAGAATATAATGACATGGTCACCATGTTATCCAGAGTGAGAAGATTAAAAGACTCTCATTTTTTCCAAAGCTAGATGATTTACTATATGAATATAATCAAAAAGGGAGATGCAAGAATTGATTGGGGAGAACAAATCAGTGATGTGCTTTGCACCCAACTGAAAGAGATCAAGGTAACACTGAAGTTTTATATGACCTCATACCTGTTTTACGCAGCTGCCTCTATGAGGCAATATCCAGGCTTGTCAACTAAGGGTGACAGAAGGATAGTGCTTATTTGGGAATACTATGATCAACTCACTATCAAAAATCAAGGTAATCATTATAGGAGGGTTAATGATGCTTTCTTTGATGTTTGGAAGTCCATTTTTTATAAAGGCCTGTATAAGAGAAGAATATCAGAGGCTGCTTATAGCAGGGTTTCCCAATTTGGGTGTGTCTTCCTTCAATTCCCCACATTTACCTATATCTGGATTGGATGCTTCTCAGGTGAGCCCTTTATTCTTCCAAGGTTTCCTTCAGATAAAATTATCCTTATAGAGTCGTGCAGACAACTGATTAGTGTGCATGAGAAACAATCACAAGCACACAAGACTGGGCTGAAATTCCCAGAGTCAATTGGTAGGTATTCTATGCTAACTAATCCCAAAGCCAAAAATATGGAGGAGGAGATGCAGTGGAATACCATGAGAAGATTCAAGGCCCGAACTGATTTTGATTTTCGGGGTATAAAGAACAAGCTCAAAAGGACATACACTCATGTCTATAGGTTTGAAGATGTTTGGGCGGACTATCAAGATGAGGAGGATATAAGGAGGATGGACTTCAGCTGCCTTACTCTGGACCAAATTGAGAATCTGGATCTATCTAAGATCCCATTGACTATGGAAGACATAGATGACATAGTGGATCCTATTTACTATGAGAAGAAGATTGCTGACTCCCCACTCCCACTTGTGCAATGGTCAAAGAAGGAAAGAAGGTCCATTACTCAAAGGATCTCTCCTATCATAGAAAACACCAATGCTTGGTTGCTAAAGAAGAATCTCAGGATGAAACAGTTTCCCACTAATTTGGGAGATGATGACAAGAGTGATGGTCCATTGGGCAAGAAAACGACAACTGAAACTAGAACCAAGAACAGGGCAAACTCACAAGCACTATCTTCAGCTCCAGTGGTACAACTAAAAGGTAAAGGGCCTAAAATCAAATTTACAGTTAAAGGGTCAAAACAAGGCAAATCATCATTAGTGTCATAGGAGGTAGCAGCAAAAGAGCCAGAATAACCACCTGTCAGTGAAGCTGGAAAGGGTAAAGAGGTCGAAGAAGGTGAAATTCCTCAACAAGAGGAAGTACTGACAGAAGAAGTGCCACATTCAGTTGAAGTTGATACGACAACCACTTCACAAGTAGTAGTTCACTCTATTGATTTCGACTCCAATTCTAATCAAGAAGATGAAGATGGAGATCTAAGTATGGGCATGCCGCAATCAAAGACTGCTGGTCAATTTTTTATGATAACCAACTTCTCTACTTTAGATGATATCCCTTCATCTACTTTTAAATCTACCATGATGGAATTTAATGAAACTTTGCAAGATGCACTTGTAGAATAGGTGTCGGTAGATTTACCAGTCATTACTACCACCGTCACAACCATCCCTTCATTGGTAACCTCTAAAGTTACACTGACGGCACCCTCAACTCTTCCACCGATAATTGAAGAGGTACGAGCAACAAATGTTCCATTAGATGCTTCAATATCAGCACCATGAATTACACTTGCAACTACTCCAAGTTCCAGTCAACCTATTCCAAAATCTTCAACCCCAAGTCAGCAAGGAGCCACTACTCCATCATCCAATCCAGAACTACCCCATTGGATGGAAGTAGTGGCCCCTAAAAGGAAGAAACAGGTAATATCTCCTAATGAATTTGACTTTCAACTTTTGGTTCCTCCAAAGCCTAAGGGAACAAAGAAGCCAAAGATAGTATCTCGGGTGGTAGTAGACCCAGCTTCCAAAAGAAAATACACTGAAGTTATGGTGCCATCGTTAGATTAGGACAAAGGCAGCATACGATCAGAAGATTATACCATGCAGGTTGTGGAGCATGGAGTGGAGACACATGAAAGTGTGAAATTAGATTCTCAGACAACCCTTAATTCTTTGTTAAGAAGACTGGATCAGGAGAGGGATGAGAAAAATATCCTGAAGCAGAAGTGTGAGCAGTTGACCAACATCCTCCTAAAGGTAACACAATCTTCTCAAGAGGTTGAACCTATAGGATCATCAATAGACACTGAAGCTATCAAGAAGATTGAGCAGGTAGGAGCTAAGGGCTAAGTAATGGAGGAATGGATCTCACAGCTAAGGTCAGAAGGCTCTCATCTCCTGAGTTCAATGGTGGAGCTATTGTATGATTATGAAGTGATCTAGAGTCAGATGCAAGGACTCAAAACCTCTTTATCCAAGGAAATTGAGGAAGTTGTGAAAAGCACTACCCTTTGGAGCAAAATGGAGGATTTCAGGATAGATGTCCTGGTTGAGAACAAGGTAATTCCCACAAGAGAGAAGTATATTCAGATCTTGTCATTATTGTCTCATAAACAAGAGACAATGAAATTAAAGATTGCAAAACTGGATCATGAAAAGAAAGAAGGTGATGATGAGGTTGACCTTATTTTTGCTAAAGTAGGTGATCTCCCTTGCTATTTGTATGATGGTGATCAAAATCTCATCACTGCTGAGGTCATCACCCAAGAATTTCTTTCCTTGATGGACCAGTGCACGGGACAAGACTTCTCCCTTTATACATTTGATAAATTGTTAGAAATTCAAGTCAGCTTTGAAGTACTCGCATCCATGCTAAAGGATGTTAAGAAGAAGCAAGTGAAGATCCAAGATGTGATCTCCCACATTCAAATCATCACAAGTTCTACCTTGATGCCAAACGAATTAGAGGTCAAAGCTATCCTCACCATGTTCGAAGGCTTTTATAAATCCAACGAAGAAGAGAATCAAGAATGAAGTTCCCCCTTTTGGCACTCTTCCTTCATACAGCTGCACCAATAGATGTTGTAAATTTTTATGCAGCTGCACGTTTTCTTTATGTAGTAGTTGTAGTAAAATGGGACTGTGCGGTTGAATAAGTCAGTTGTGCCCACCTTTTTCTCAACTTCTTTTCCTATATAAGGAGGACCTATTTGTAAATATTTTCATATTTTTCATGCTTAGCAAAACTCTGCTGGATTTTTATCCCAATTTAGACTTTGAGCTTTTGTGATAAGAATTCAATCAAACGAATAAAGAAAATGGTTTTGTTGATTGCAAACTTTGTGTTGTATCAATAAATTTGTTTATATTATTTAATGTTCCTATGTCCATTGAATACATATTATCTTTACGTATTTGATCTTAAGATATTGCTACATGGTTAAAGAGCTCTCAAATCCTGCCAATAGACTTTGTGGTCTTAGCATGCTTGAGAAATCTGCTGATAAAGGAAGTAACTTGTAGTAAGCTTTGTATTGCTACGGTTATTAGTAGTTTAATTGATTAGAAATTTACACTTAAAGACTTTGAGCTTTAAGCTAAGTTTCTACTTGTTTAATTTGTAACGATCAGTGTAAATCAGTGTTACCATAAAGGAGACTTTGTGCTGCTTAATAGTAACTCTTAGTATAGTTTATTAGATTAATAGTTGTTTTCTTTGAATATCTGAAGAGGTAGAGAAACTATAACTAGGCAAAGGGAGAATACATAAACTCTGAAAAAAGAGAGTTATATGCCCAACGCCAACCCACCAATTTAATTTCTTGTTAATTAGAGGAGAAATTTCATAGGGAACCTCCCCTTGATGAGAGCAGAGATTAATTTCTTAGCATAGCGTTGTGTGAATTTTATGTTTTTTCATTAGTACGTTGTTGACAAAATATTCACCCAATAGTTTTTTGGCGACTCTGTTGGTGAACGACGTGCAACCAGTTTGTCTCTTGGGTTGCAGTGCATTTTCATTGTAATTTCCACATTGTTGTTTTTCTTTAAATCATAATCTGGCTGATTGACGTTACACTCATGGGCAACGATTAGTAGGAATTGTTGATCCTACCTTTGAAGTATTGCAGTAATTCAATTTTCCCTTTGTAACACCTCCACAGACATTTTCTCCTTTGCAATGGACATGAAGTTTTCCTCCATCTACACGGCGATCTCCCGTACCAAGTGAGGCATCAAGTTTGCAAGTCGTAGTTGTTCCATTAGAAAATATTTTTTTAATACCACCTTATAATCAATTAAGGATGGTTGTTGCTAGTCCTTGGGGTACTTCTTTTGGTCCTCTGAACTTGACCGCACCTCTGCATGAATTACCCAAAGGTATGCGAAAGAATCCACCCAAATTTTTTGGAGATGGTGCTCAACATCCAGACGAACACATTGCTGCCTTCTACCTCGCTTATGGGGTTCTTGGTGTTGAACACGAAGATGTTTTAGTAAGATTGTTCATTGAAACTTTGCATGGAGTTGCTGCCGATTGTTTTTATCATCTACCTAATGCTTGTATCACTTCTTGGGCGTCTCTTAGAACATTGTTTGAGGCGAGATTCAAGTCTACTGAAGATGATCATGCTTTATTAGCACAATTAACTCAGTTGAAGAAAGAGCCTCAGGAACCCATGCGTGAGTTTGTAGCCAAATTCAACAAGATACATAACCGTATTCCAGTTACTTCAAGACCTACTGCTAGAAACTTGAAATGTTTTTTCATCAACTCCCAATTGCCAGAGGTGAGTTTCCATTTGCGAAGGAACAATCCTATAGATTTGGTTGCAGCTCAACAAATGGCCATATCAGTTGAAGATGATCTTATCCTTGCTGGCAAGATAAGGAGAGATCCTAACAAGGTTAGGAGTAATCAAGCTGCAGATGCATCTCCTTCTTCAACTAGTTTTGCTGATCCTATGATACAAAAGCTAGCAAATGAGTTGATGGCGCTTAAGAAGCAGATTTCCTCACAAGGAAATACTTCTTATCGAGATGTCCCAAGAAGGACTTACCCAAACAATGCTTCTAATTACGCTATGCGTAATTAGAATAAATTACCTCCTTCTCTAGAGAGGCTTGCATTGGAAGCACCACCCCAAATTTCAGCTACTGGATACTATGAAGCTAAACAAAATTATCTTCCTCCCTTTGGTGAAGAAGATGCTAATTCGCATCAAGAAGGTGATGCGGATTTAGCTGGCGACTCTAACATCAGGTTTTTGTAGTACCAAGAAGATGATGCGTCAAATGCACGCAAAGGAGATGTCTTTGCAGTGTTCACACATTCACAAACACAAGTGGTTTCGCCACCTGCCAATGTGAAAAATGATGATTCTGCTCAGATCCAGGATTCTCAACGTTTGCCCATTTTTATTGCTAAGCGCGGGACTCCTATACCAAACCCCCCAAAGGACACTTCTATCTCGAAGGACATCACGAAAGATAAAGGTGTAAGTACTCCTTCAACTGCTATTAATTTTTCTGCACCTGCACCGAAGACTAGTGTTCCTCATGTTATAATTTCTCAAAATGAGAACGCAAGTTCGTCTTTAATGAATTATTTTCAGTCATTTGATATTCTAGATCATGCTAGAAAAACCAAGATATAAATGTCTGAGGTAGAATTTCTGAGATTTAACCCCGATCAATTTGACCATTTGGTCAAATTTGTTAAAGAAAAAGATATTACCCCTAGAAATCTTCCAAAATCAAACTTGCTTCAAAACAATTTAGTATCTTCCCCTTCTCCTATTGAGAAGATAGAACCATTTTACATCTCTTTGTTAATAAATGGTTACGAGCTTAGCAACTGCGTAATTGATTCCAAGGCATCTGATAATGTTATGCCATCAAAAGTTGCTAATTCCCTTGGTTTAAATTTGACCAAAACATTTGGAAGGTGTTTCTCTATGGATAACAAACAAGTTCCTTTGATTGGTCAAATCAAAGATGCACAGTTTGCCTTTGCTTCATTCCCAGAAAAGAAAATCAAGATGACAATACTAATAGCTGACGTACCAGCTTCCTATGGGCTATTGTTGGGAAGAAATTTTTGTAGAGATGTTGGGGGTGAGTTAAACATGGATATGACTGAGGCTCGTATCCCAATTAAAGGATTTGTCCAAAGGTTACTTCCAGAAAAAGAATCAAAATATACCATTGTCAAATCTGACGATCAGCGGGCCCGGATTATTTTCAAATCATTAGGCATGGGTAATTATTTCATGCATATTGATGATGGTCTAAAGATGACTCCTAAGAGTGAAGTTGATACTTCACTCAATTATCTCCCAGTTAATTGTGAAAGTAGTTGTGAAAGTAGTGTTATTGAATCAGAAGGAGCTTCAACTTCACAACAAGAAATTCTCGATTTTGATACCGTCAGCATAGGTAGTCCAGATGATGTTTGGACACTGGGGTTTGATGGCAGTTGTTCTTCCACCAGATCAGGAGCCGGTATCATTTTGATCTCTCCCAAGGGTAATCTTTTCCCTTTCTCCTTCAAATTGTAGTTCAATAACACAAACAACACCGCTGAGTATGAGTCTCTCCTTCTGGGAATGAATGTTGCTCAGCAGAAGGGAATCAAGAACTTGCATGCTCAAGGGGATGCTAAGTTAATAGTCTGTCAGATCAGAAACATATATCAAACAAGGAGTGAAAGGTTGTTGCATTATCGCAATCTTGTCTGGGATCTAATAGAAACATTTGATGCTTTTGATATTTCTGTGGTTTCCTGTGAATTCCATGATAGGGTTGACTCATTAGTAGTATCAGCAACATCTTTTATTCCTCACAAAGATTTTTCAGTATCAACTTATGTTGTTGAATTAGTTTTTCGGCCGAGCGTTCCTAACAACTCTGATCATTGGCAGGTGTTCAATGATGATCAACATGTAATAAATTTCTTACAAACTTCTGATAATTTTGATGATCTGTACTTTGAAGGTAGTCACTACCCTTCAAAGGATGCAATTGAAAGTGTTGACACAGAAACAGGAGAAAAATTTCTGCAATTAAAAGGAAACAAGATCCCCAAGGGTCTAGTTTCGCTAGAAAAGCTTTTTGACAAGCATGATCGCTATGTTAAGAAGTAGCAAAGATCAACTATAGGGTCAATGGAATATGAACAAATAAACATTGGGACTGAGGACAATCCCAAAATGATTAACACTGGAAAATGTTGCTCACAGGGAGAAAGCCAGAAATTTGTTGCATTATTGCAGCAGTATGTTGACGTCTTAGCATACTCCTATGAAGATCTAAAGTATTTTCGTCCTGAAGAACTTTGCCATGACATTCCATTGAAACCAGGTATTATGCCTTTCTGACAGAAGCATAGGCAATATAACCCAAAAATCTTTGACACTACCTTTGCTGAAGTACAAAAGATGTTGAAAGCAAGGATAATCTTCCCCATCCACCATTCTTCTTGGATTGCTAACATTGTACTTGTACGTAAGAAGAATGGTGAAATTTGAATATGTGTAGATTTCCAAAACTTGAATCAGGCATCCTTGAAGGATAATTATCCTTTGCTTGTCATGGATCATGTCCTACAAGTTGTTACTAGAGTAGAGATGATGTCCATGTTGGATGGATTTTCAGGTTATAATCAGGTTGAAATGTTGGAACAAGATCAGCACAAGACCACATTTACCACGCCTTGGGGTACCTTTGCATATCGCAGGATGCCTTTTGGGTTAATAAATGCGGGAGCAACTTTCCAATGTGCAATGGATTTGGCTTTCTGAAGTTTTCTTGGTAAGTTCATCGTTGTCTATTTAGATGATTTGACAGTTTATTCTAAGGAATGTCAAGATCATTTTTCCCATCTACAACAAGTCTTAGAAAAATGCCGCCAGCATGGAATCTCTCTCAATCCCAAGAAGTCTATTTTTGGGGTTACTGAAGGTAAATTGCTTGGGCATCTTGTTTCAAAGGAAGGTATTAAAATTGATGCGGAAAGGGTAAAAGCAATCTGTGACCTTTCATTGCCGACTAGTAAGACTGTCATTCATTCTTTCTTTGGAAAAGTTAATTTCCTATAAAGATTCATTCCCGATTTTGTCGAACAAACTCGTCATATAGTCAATATGATGAAGGGTAATTCTCTCTTCAAATTGACTCCAAAAGGAAAGAAAGCTTTTCATCAGATCAAAGAAGCCATGGCAAACACTCCAGTCCTAGTATGCCTAGATTATACTAAGGAGTTCATTATGTATAGCTATGCATCAGATCATACTTGTTCAGCTATACTAATGCAAAGAAATAGTGAAGGTGTGGAATCACCTATCACATTCATGAGTTATCCATTGAAATCTCATGAGTTGAAATACTCAGAAATGGAGAAGCATGCTTTTGTCGTAGTGAAAGCAGTTAAACATTTCAGGTTCTATATTCTGAATTCACATGTCATTGCTCTTGTTTCTGATGTTGTTGTCAAGTCTATTTTGACACAACATGAGTTAGGGACTAAAAGGGGCAACTGGGTTGCCAAGATTCAAGAATATGATATGGAAATAAAGCACACTAAGTTGGTTCGTGGGAAAGGTCTATGTTAGTTGATAGCTGACAATAAATCAATAGACGAAGTAGTTTTTGAAAAAGAAGGTATTAATCAAGATCTTCCTCATGTTCTATTCGTTAGTACTACTGATGAGTGGTATTCCGACTTGGCGTATCTCTTGACATATGGAGATTGTCTTGCACATCTGTCAAAGAAAGCAAAGTGAACTTTAAAGCTCAAAGTAGTGAATTTTGTCCTATGGGATAATGGTTTGTACAAGAAGGGTCTGGACGGCAATTTCTTGCGCTGCATGGACAAACAACAGCAAGTAAGATTACTTCAATCTTTCCATGATCTTGCTTGTGGAGGACATTTTTCTGCCCTTGTTACTGCACACAAAATATTGTGTGCTAGGTATTACTAGCCAACATTATTTAAAGATACATACAGTTGGGTTCGCAAGTGTCAGCAATGTCAGCAATTTGTTGGCAAGCCTAAACTAGCTGCACTTCCACTAAAGCCAGTAATAATTGAAGAGCCTTTCAAACAGTGGGGATTGGACTTCATTGGACCTGTCAATCCAACATCAAGCACAGGTCACATATATATCCTCATAGAAATGGATTACTTCACCAAATGGGTGGAAGCAATTCCAACTAAGCAATCTACCTCAGCGGTGGTTTGTCAGTTTCTAAAGGAGAACATCGTCTCAAGGTTTGGTGTTCCTCATAAGATTGTAGCTGATAATGCTTCATGTTTTTCGTCTTATGAGATAATTGACTTTTTCTTTGATCATAGTATTATTCTTTCTCACTCATCTAACTATTATCTGCAAGGAAATGGTCAGGCTGAGTCAAGCAACAAGAACCTGGTCACTATCATGAGGAAACTTGTTGATGAGAAACAATGGTTTTGGCATAAAGCTCTTTATGATGCGCTATGGGCGGATCGTATAACTCCAAAAAGAGAAATTGGCATGTCACCTTTTCAACTTTTGTACGGGTTGAATGCCGAGATTTTGATCACTGTGGAACTTCCAGCACTAAAGCTCGCTAAGGCCATTGAAGACAACACATATCAAGATTCACTGGATAAGCAAATTATGTTTCTTTCTCAGTTGGAAGAAACAAGGACTAAAGTGGTAGATAGGATTGTTGCACACCAAAGCCAAGTGAAGATATTGTTTGACAGGAAAACAACTTCTCGCGGCTTCTCAGTTGGTGATCAAGTTTTGTTATGGGACAAGAGGAGGGAACCAAAAGGCTTGCATGGAAATTTTGATTCCTTGTGGAGAGGTCCCTTCACTATTCATGAAGTATGTGGCAAGCATAGCTACTTACTTGCATATGCAGATGGTACCCCCGTTCTCGCTACCTCATAGCGGAGAACATTTGAAGCTCTTTACTTAATAGAGAGCAATGTAAAGGAAGTTTTACCTTTTTGTAATAAATGTATATTCTTTTCTTTTTAGTTTTTCATCATCTGACTCTATAGTCCAATGGATACAGGCTCGGAGTTCTAGATTCTACAAGCTTCAAGTGGTGTAGCTTGTTCCCCAATCAGAGCCAGCTGTTGTCCTCGATTTTAGTTTGGCCAAAATAGTGAGGCAACCCTATGAAACTGGTCCATTTTGTACCTTATGGTCTCCAGGAGAGCTTAATCAACTTGATCGGTTAGTTCATTTTGTTCTTCACTTTTCATTTTTATTGTTTTCTTTGCTTTTTTTGAATTGTAGTTTAACCTACAGTTCAGACTTTAAAGTCCGAATTGCAGGGGTCTTTGTAAATCAAATACACTTTGGACTTTAAAGTTTGAAATGTATTTGAGTTTTGTTGTAGTCAGCAGTTTGGACTTTAAAGTCGGAACTGCATATGGTTTTTACTGCAGTTCAGACTTTAAAGCCCGAACTGTTGTTTGTTTTGGATTGCAGTTCGGACTTTAAAGCCCAAACTACATGGGGCTTTTGTGTCAGTTGCATGTCGGGTTTTAAAGTCCGACATGCAAGTATCCCTAGGTTGCATGTCAAACTTTGAAACCCGACATGCAACTGTGAGTTATATTAATTAGCATTTATTGCTAATTAGGGTTTTTCTTAAAAAGTATTTTTTAAAAGGTTAATCTTTGCATTTTAATCTTCATCCCTGGTTTTTATCGCACGCCTCCACCTCATTTTCCTTCGTTGCAACCTAGATCTCTCCTCTTCATTGCTCGATCGAATCACTCAATATCCGGATTTTGCAAACACCACAGCAGAATAGGTAGGTTTCTTGTTTTTAGGTTTTTATCGATCAAGTGTTTTCGTTTTCTTTTTTCCTTTTTGTTTGATTTTCTTGTTTTCGGTTCTCCCTTTTGGAGGACAATCGGGTTTTCAAGTATGATTGCCTCCTTTGCTTTGGAGAAAAAATTGGACTTCAAAACCTGATCGTCCTCCAAAACCTCCCCTATCTTAAGCTACATATTGGAGTTTAAACTCTGGTATGCAGCTGAAAATTCGTTTCCTCTGCATATCAGACTTTAAAGTCCGATATGCGACCTATTAACCTTCACATATCAGACTTTAAAGTCTGATATGAGGAGAGGTATAGGGTGGCATGTCAGGTTTCAAAACCCGACATGCCAATCGGCTATCCTTCCCCTAAGAAGCACATCGAACTTTAAAGTTGGATGTGCCTCTAAATTTTTCTAGTTAGCACATCGGACTTTAAAGTCCGATGTGCTCGTTTGAGGTTTTTTCTCAACATATCGGACTTCAAAGTCCGATATGTAAATGTCTTTCCCCATATTAACACTTCGGACTTTAAAGTCTGATGTGTTGATATCCTTTCACAAACTTGCACTTTGGACTTTAAAGTCCGATGTGTAAATTTTTGTTGGTAAAGAAGCAGGTCAAACTTTTTTCTCCGACCAGCTGTTTTAGCAGTTTTTACTCCTTGGCCTGTTTCGAGTCTCGTTTTTTGATCCGTTTGAGAAAAAATTGATTTTTGATAATGATGAATGGCTAATCATCAATGTTGAATGCAGTCATTGTGCATGAATGTCAAATCTTTCCCATAACAAGCCTGAGTCTTCCTCAGGACAACCTTCTTCGAGTAAGGCATCATCAAAAAAGATGAAATACAAGTACGATAGGTACTTGAATATGTACCCTGAAAGTTCAGTGGATTCTAACATTAAGGAGATCAGGGACACTGAAATTGGCCACGTTGACATGCAAGAGTTTCTTGACCGGGTTCAGAAGGCTCTTCCAGACCTGACTAGTTTAATCAAATCTGAGCTGCATAAGTATGCATCTTTCCTAGTTACGGCTCATGATCTTGAATTTGTACTAGCAGTGGCTGATCACTCTGATCCAAGCAAAAGATAGGTAAAGGATGATGATCAGAAGGTCATAATGACTCTAGACAGCATATTCTTCAATAGTATTTTCAAAGGCTCATTGGCAGAAGAAGTGGCTGATATTTCTCAAGAGAGTGCTTAAGAGTACTATGAGAAACACGAGGATAAATGCAAAAAGGTGATCAATACTATTTATCTCTCGACTGCTAGATCCTCCCTCACCTCCCGATGGCCTAAGTTTTTCCATAGGAGTGATTTTAATGAATAATATGATGACATGGTCACCATGTTATCTTGAGTGAGAGGATTAAAAGACTCTCATTATTTCCAAAGCTGGATGAATTACTATATGAATATAATTAGAAAGGGAGCTACAAGAATTGATTGGGGAGAACAAATCAGTGATGCACTTTTCAGTCAACTGAAAGAGGTCAAGGTAACACTAAAGTTTTATGTGACCTCATACCTGGTTTACGCAGCTGCCTCTATGAGGTAATATCCAGGCTTGTCAACTAAGGGTGACAGAAAGATAGTGCCTGTTTGGGAATACTATGATCAACTCACTATCAAAAATCAAGGTAATCATTACAGGAGGGTTGATGATGCTTTATTTGATGTTTGGAAGTGCATTTTTGATAAAGGCCTGTATAAGAGAAGAATATCAGAGGCCACTTACAGTAGGGTTTCCCATTTTGGGTGTGTCTTCCTTCAATTCCCTACATTTACCTATATCTGGATTGGATGCTTCTCAGGTGAGCCCTTTATTCTTCCAAGGTTTCCATCAGATAAAATTATCCTTATGGAGCTATGTAGACAACTGATCAGTATGCATGAGAAATAATCACAAGCACGCAAGATTGTGCTGAAATTCCCAGAGTCAATTGGTAGGTATTCCATGCTAACTAATCCCAAAGCCAAAAATATGGAGGAGGAGATGCACTGGAATACCATGAGAAGATTCAAGGCCCGAACCAATTTTGATTTTCGGGGTATAAAGAGAAAGCTCAAAAGGACATACACTCATGTCTATAGGTTTGAAGATGTTTGGGCGAACTGTCAGGATGAGGAGGATATAAGGAGGATGGACTTCAGCCACCTTACTCTGGACCAAATTGAGAATCTGGATCTAGCTAAGGTCCCAATGACTATGGAAGACACAAATGACATAGTGGATCTTATTTACTATTAGAAGAAGATTGTTGACTCCCCACTCCCACTTGTGCAATGGTCGGAGAAGGAAAGAAGGTCCATTACTCAAAGGATCTCTCCTATCATAGAAAACACTAATGCTTGGTTGCTAAAGAATAATCTCAGGATGAAACAGTTTCCCACTAGTTCAGGAGATGATGACAATAGTGATGGTCCATTGGGCAAGACAGCGACAGCTAAAACAAGAACCAAGAACAGGGCAGACTCACAAGCACTATCTTCAGCTCCAGTGGTACAACTAAAAGGTAAAGGGCCTAAAATCAAATTTACAGTTAAAGGGTCAAAACAAGGTGAATCATCATCAATGTCACAAGAGGCAGTAGCAAAAGAGCCAGAACAACCACCTGTCAGTGAAGCTGGAAAGGGTAAAGAGGTCGAAGAAGGTGAAATTCCTCAACAAGAGGAAGTACTGACAGAAGAAGTGCCACATTCAGTTGAAGTTGATACGACAACCACTTCACAAGTAGTATTTCACTCTATTGATTCTGACTCTGATTCTGATCAAGAAGATGGAGATCTAAGTATGGGCATGCCGCAATCAAAGACTGCTGGTCAATTTTTTACGATAACCAACTTCTCTACTTTAGATGATATCCCTTCATCTACTTTTGAATCTACCATGATGGACTTTAATGAAACTTTGCAAGATGCACTTGCAGAACAGGTGTCGGTAGATTTACCAGTCATTACAACCACCATCACAACCATCACTTCATTGGTAACCTCTCAAGTTACATTGACGACACCCTCAACTCTTCCACCAATAATTGAAGAGGTACCAGTAACAGATGTTCCATTAGATGCTTCAATATCAGCACCATCAGTTACACTTGCAACTGCTCCAAGTTCCAATCAACCTATTCCAAAATCTTCAACTCCAAGTCAGCAAGGAGCCACTACTCCATCATCCAATCCAGAACTACCCCCTTGGATGGAAGTAGTGGCCCCTAAAAGGAAAAAATAGGTAATATCTCCTGATGAATTTGACTTTGAATTTTTGGTTCCTCCAAAGCCTAAGGGAACAAAGAAGCCAAAGATAGTATCTCGGGTGGTAGTAGACCCGACTTCCAAAAGAAAATACGCTGAAGTTATGGTGCCATCGTCAGATAAGGACAAAGGCAGCATACGATCAGAAGATTATACCATGCAGGTTGTGGAGCTCAGAGTAGAGACACATGAAAGTGTGAAATTAGATTCTCAGACAGCCCTTAATTCTTTGTTAAGAAGACTGGATCAGGAGAGGGATGAGAAAAATATCCTGAAGCAAAAGTGTGAGCAGTTGACCAACATCCTCCTAAAGGTAACACAATCTTCTCAATTGGTTGAACCTATAGGATCATTAATAGACATTGAAGCTATCAAGAAGATTGATTAGGTAGGAGCTAAGGGCTGAATAATGGATGAATGGATCTTACGGCTAAGGTCAGAAGGCTCTCATCTCTTGAGTTCAATGGTGGAGCTATTGTCTAATTATGAAGTGATCCAGAGTCAGATGCAAGGACTCAAAACCTCTTTATCCAAGGAAATTGAGGAAGTTGTGAAAAGCACTACCCTTTGGAGCAAAATGGAGGATTTCAGGATAGATGTCCTGGTTGAGAACAAGGTAATTCCCACAAGAGAGAAGTATATTCAAATCTTGTCATTATTGTCTCATAAACAAGAGACCATGAAATTAATGATTGCAGAACTAGATCATGAAAAGAAAGAAGGTGATGATGAGGTTGGCCTTATTTTTGCTAAAGTAGGTGATCTCCCTTGCTATTTGTATGATGGTGATCAAAATCTCATCACTGCTGAGGTCGTCACCCAAGAATTTCTTTCCTTGATGGACCAGTGCACGGGACAAGACTTCTCCCTTTATACATTTGATAAATTGTTAGAAATTCAAGTCAGCTTTGAAGTACTTGCATCCATGCTAAAGGATGTTAAGAAGAAGCAAGTGAAGATCCAAGATGTGATATCCCGCATTCAAATCATCACAAGTTCTACCTTGATGCCAAATGAAGTAGAGGTCAAAGCTATCCTCACCAAGTTCGAAGGCTTTTAGAAATCCAACAAAGAAGAGAATCAAGAATGAAGTTCCCCCTTTTGGCTCTCTTCCTTCATATAGCTGCACCATAGATATTGTAAATTTTTATGCAGCTACACGTTTTCTTTATGTAGTAGTTGTAGTAAAATGGGACTGTGCGGTTGAATAAGTCAGCTATGCCCACCTTTTTCTCAACTTCTTTTCCTATATAAGGAGGACCTTTTTTGTAAATATTTTCATCTTTTTCATGCTTAGCAAAACTCTACTGGATTTTTATCCCAATTTATACTTTGAGCTTTTGTGATAAGAATTCAATCAAACGAATAAAGAAAATGGTTTTGTTGATTGCAAACTTTGTGTTGTATCAATAAATTTGTTTATATTATTTAATGTTCCTATGTCCATTGACTACATATTATCTTTACATATTTGATCTTAAGATATTGCTACATGGTTAAAGAGCTCTCAAATCCTGCCAATAGACTTTGTGCTCTTAGCATGCTTGAGAAATCTGCTGATAAAGGAAGTAACTTGTAGTAAGCTTTGTATTGCTACGGTTATCAGTAGTTTAATTGATTAGAAATTTACACTTAAAGACTTTGAGCTTTAAGCTAAGTTTCTACTTGTTTAATTTGTAACAATCAGTGTAAATCAGTGTTACCATAAAGGAGACTTTGTGCTGCTTAAAAGTAACTCTTAGTATAGTTTATTAGATTAATAGTTCTTTTCTTTGAATATCTGAAGAGGTAGAGAAACTGTAATTAGGCGAAGGGAGAATACATAAACTCTGAAAAAAGAGAGTTATATGCCCAATGCCGACCCACCAATTTAATTTCTTGTTAATTAGAGGAGAAATTTCATACGGAACCTCCCCTTGATGAGAGGAGAGATTAATTTCTTAGCATAGCGTTGTGTGAATTCTATGTTTTGTCATTAGTAAACTGGTGACAAAATATTCACCCAACAAATTGCTCATCCAACATCTTTGATGCTTCATAACTCTTCTTCAGTGTTTCTTTGGATTTCTTCTCTGTTTCAAGTTCATCGATCAACCTTGATACTTCGAGTTTCAATGCTTGATTTTCATCATTCTTCAAAATTGCTTCATGATGTGCACAACCTAGTTGATCTGTCATATTTTGTTGAATCCCAGTCAACCTTATGATTTCATATTTTTTATCAGATACTAAGACTTCAAGTTGTTGTTTCTCTCTCTATAGATCTCTTGCTTTATCCTCAGTTGTCCTCAATGCATCTAGATTTTCAGTCATCTGTGTACCGAAATGTTCTTGTTCTCTTTTCATTGCTTTTATTTGATCAGCCAATGCTTTGTTCTTTTCTTTCAATACTCCAATCATTTCTTTAGTCTCTTCAAATATATTGTTCTCAGATGATGTCTCAATTTGTTCCACTAACTCTTGAGAATCCTGCAAGTCATCAGATAATCTTCTTCTTACTTTCAGAGATTTTTGCATTTGTCTTTGCATGTCTGCATGTCTTCAATCACTTTATTAGCATGATCCAACTCTTCTTGTAGATACACAATCCTCTGAGATTGTTTATAGCCTTCCATTGATAAGATCTTTCTCTTTAGGTAGGGTAGACACCTAAAAATGGTCAATGCTTGCAGAATCATACTTTAACATTTGCACATTGCCTTATTTTAGGTTTTTGCATCGCATTAACATTTCTTCTATGTTGCGCACTTGGTCTTTATCATTTGCAGGCATCGAGTCCTTCTTCTGTGTTCTTCATTTATCGCTTTCAAATTAGGTCTTGTCGATAGCAATCTTTAGTCATGATTTTGGTCGATCTTTGTCCTTGTCAATCTTGTCATATTGCGATCGATTCGTCATCGATCCTTGTCCTTTTCAATCATGTCAATTTGGTCAATTTGTCATTGATTTTTGTCAACCAATCTCAATCAAATCATTTATCAATTCAAAATCAAATCAAATCGAGTCAATTATCTTTCAAGACCTAATTCATCTTCTAGGGTTTTACGATTTATTCATTTAACCTAATTTGTCATTTCTTCCTCTAGGATTAAATAATTTATTTATTTATCCTAGGTCTTCTTGTCACAATTAAATGTTCATTTAATTGGCTAATTATTCCTCTTTGTGAATTGATTAATAAATGAAAAATTATTAATTGATTCACTAATTCCTAATTTCCTAATTTTCATCATTTCCTAATTCCTAATTTCCACCTATTTTCTAATTTCCTAATTTTAATTTCCATCTAATTAACTTGTCTCTACTTCTCCCTATTTTTGTGCTTCATGCGTCATACTCTTGACATAGCAAGATGTCATAAGGTTCTAGTTCTCTAAGCTTTGCATTGGCAATATGTCATAATTCATGACATAGAAGGTGTCATAACCTTCTTCTTTTCACTAAATTTTGCCATTTTGAAATCAATTGCTTCCAATATCCATTTCATGCTAATTTGTCTTTTCTCCAATTTTTCTATAAATTGGATGATCTTCATCAATCAAAGCGAATTTGGTAATCAGACTATCGAATTTCTAGTCAATCATATTTTGAGTACTCTTGATCAAAAATCTTGTCTACTTGCTTTCAATTATGTGTGTGCACTTGTAGGTGAGATCCACAACCAAACCATTTGAAGAGGAAAGAAGAACAATGGAGCTGCATGAAGGAGCATTCAAATCACACCTTTGGTTTGCTTAATTTCTAGTTTTCAATGTTTTTATTTCATGTCTCTATTGAGTGTTGTTTAGGATAGATCATTGCAATTATGCTTTCATGATTGAGCTAATGATTAGTATGTTTATCATGTTTGTGATGATTTCCGATTTCCTACATACAGGTAGTTAAACCCTTTTCCAAGATTCAGGCTCTGATACCAATTGTTAGGCCCAATATGAAAAGCTAATGTACCTAGAGGGGAGGGGTGAATCAGTACTCCAAAACTTTTCTTGAATAATAACTTTACTGTTATGCATAAATAGAATAGTGCAGTAACATAAAATAAAGTTAAAGCAAATAGATAACAATCATACATGATTCACTCCATAACACATATTTTGGTTACACAGAAACTCTTGGTTAGAGAGAAAAACTGTGGTGGGGATGGCACCCACAACTTCACTACTGCAATAATAAAGAGTGCTCGATTAGAGATACATTTTAGCTATTTCTGATAGCTTACCCTGTTAGGAGTAACAAGATCTATTAGATCTACCTTGCTAAAGGATTTTACAACATTTATTTTGAATGTTGCACCTGGTCAGAGGCTTTACAATTTATAGACTTGATTAGAGTCTTTTATCCTGTTAAAGGTTTCTCTTTCAACTTCACAATATTACAATAAAATCATTACAAATATCTACAACTTTACATTTGAAATGTTATAGAAGATTCTATGTGCTCAAAATAGATTACCTTTCTTATAGCATACCTCAGTAACCCATATAGTAACTCGGTAAACCCTTCTATTTACTTTGTTCTTTGACTGTTCTCTGAAAACCTTCTCGGTGACCTCTGTGTCTCTATAACAGTCTTCTTACACACATATATACATCCTTAACTCATGCTATATAAATAAATCTCTTAAGATGGTGATTCAATTCATTGCTTCGATCTTACAAACATGATTCCTCGAATGAATAACTATACAAAATATTTCATTGGTTAGATTGATCTCAAAATCATACACAATCTTCTGGTGCAATTTCCAATGTAATAACGGTTAGATGTGCCTCAATCTTGTAACACATTTTCATATGCATGTCCAGGTTCAATGTATCTAGTAACACGTTTCACTCAGTGTATATCAACTCGGTGTGTCATCTTTGTTGCTCGGTAGTCATAAAAAGATACTCAGTGTATACTACATTCTGTGACTACTTTCCTCTGTAACCGACTAGACTGTGCATACCGACTTCTCTATGTTTATCGACTACATGATTCGGTAGTGCTAACCGACTAGAGTATATAGTATGACTTTGAATATAGAAACTAATGGCAACTTGATAAGTCGTAACAACTAGAACTATCATGAGATGCGGAAACCATGATAAATGAAGAATTATGAAAAATACCTTCGCAAATTGAAATTTAGGGCTTCAAAATTTGAACTTCACTTCACACTCCTTCAGTTACTAAAATATCGCTCTGCATTCTTCACTCCTTCAACAAATGACAGCTTTAGATTCTTCTCCAGATTTTTGATAAACTCTTTGAATCTCAGTGTAAATCGCTTTCCTTCGCTCTGCACTTGAAAAACTTCTTAGCTCGAAAAATGATAAGTGAGAAATGATTTCAAAATTCCTTTTAAATAGGTTCTCCACCTACCATAATAAATGCTCCAATATTAGGGCGTAAACCCTAATTTGCCTTTTACCGTTTCCAATCTTCTACCGCCTGACAGGTATCTCATACCGGTTAAGGTCTTTTACTGGTGTAAACCGAGGGTTTGAAGTATTTCACTGTTTTCTCCCCCTAATCTTTTCTGATGCTTAGTTTTTCAGTTCCATGATTTCCACACTAGGTGCAGAAACCGGTTCTTCTTGCAACACCACTGGTTTCTTTTTCTAGGTTTTGTTCATATCCACTTGAACAGTTTCAATATCAATCTCTCCTTCCGGAGTGACCGGTATGTCATCTGATATGTTCTTTCTTGTTCTGCAGAATCTGGCAATGTGACCCAGTTTGTTGCAATGATAGCAAACTATTCCAGGTGCTCTCCAGGGTCCATTATTCATGTTACCGTTCTTCCTCCTGCATGTTGTAGCAATGTGACCATGACAATAACAGATCAAACAGTTTGCTCTCCATCTAGTTGCTGCTTGATAGCCACCACTTCCTGACTGATGATTAAAGGCATTAAACCGATTGTGATTCCAGTTCACAAAAGGTTCTGAACCAACTCCTTGAGTCCTCTAAGGATGTCTTCCAGTGTTGTTCATAATAGACCTGCATTCAGATGCTCTATGCCCAAACTTGTTGCATGCATAACAATTACCATTGAACTTATTGGATCTAGGTACATTGTTTATAAAGTAAGGAAAATTATTGTAGGCTTTGCTCCTACACACATTGGCAGTATTTCCTTCTTTAAGACAGTTAAAGCAAACAGGTTTAAACTTTTGCTTACCTTTATCCTTTGATGTCGGTTGTTTCTTCGATGCTCCAGCATTTGCACTAGAGGTCTCACCTTCCTCATGACCGGAATAACCAAGTCCATCAGTATTCTTTACAGGTTTGGCAGATTTAAACTTTTGCTCTAGCTTAATAGTACTCTTGTTGAACTTAGCAAGTATTTCCTTTGACTCAAAGAGTTCTTTGGAAATAGCAGCATTTATTTCCATCAAGTTTGCATTCTTGGAGATGGCCATGTTCAGTTCTCCTTGCATGTCTTCCTTTTCTACTTTACTCGCATGGAGTTGAGCAGTTAGGGCACTGATCTCTTACTTCATCTTGGAGATTTCATGATCTTTGTCTTTTACCAGATCTTCAGTTTTCCTTCAGTTCTCAAGCTCTTGGCACATTCAAATAGTCAATCCTTCCAACTCTTTTCTCAGGTTGGAATTGGATTCATTCAGCTTTTCTACTTCTTGAATCAGGGCTTCCATGTCCACTTCATCAGAAGAACTATTTTCAGATAGCTCCATTAGTTTTTCAGCATGTTCTCTCCTTTTTGCCTGAGAGGCCTTATATTTGACCATAAGATCATCATAGGCTTGCTCAGACTGAGTGAGCCAATGAGTAAGTTCCCTCATAGTGTATTCCCCCATATCTCTTTCCAAGAGGTTAGACTTATAGAAAGGTTGGCTCTGATACCAATTGATGAATACTAAGAGGGAGGGTGAATTAGTATGCCAAAAATCACTATACTTAAACACTTTACTAGACTACCAGTAAACCGGTAAAATAGTTTAGCAGACAAACCAGTTAGCACACATGCAAACTAAATAGAAAATAATTCATTCACCCACAGAAGCACAAACACAATAACACAAGAGATTTTGACGTGGAAACCCAAATGGGAAAAACCATGGTGAGATGGAACTCACAAGTAACTATCTGCAGAATAGGAACCGGACCGGTTAAGGTCATACAATGTTCTTTACCAGAACAAATCCTGTTATGAATCTCAATCTCTATTAGGAGATAAGTTTGGTTAAAGACTACCTTGCTAGAGGATTTTAGATCCACAGATGTGAACCACCTTGTTAGAGTATTTACAAAAGGCTTTTGGGCCTACCCAGTTAAGGGCTTCAGACTTGTCGAAGATGTGAGTAATCAACAAGTGAGTGATCTAGTAAATAGCATAGATTGCTTGGTTAGATCCTTGATAGCTCATTCCTATTGCATTCCAGCATTACTACAGTTTTCAACACATTCACTCTCTGCCTCTTCTCACAAACCTAAACTTCTCTTCTATATTTACCCTTACAAAAACTCATCAACCACCTTAAACCCTAGCAACAACATAAAACCCTAGACATGATGTCCTTATAAAGGAATGTAATTTCATGTCGGTTCAATAGGATTACATTATAATTTCCTAGGTTCAATGCATCTAGACATATTTGGTAACATGACACAAAAAGCACCGTTAACGTGTCGGCATCGCCAAATAATCAGTGGATGGTAACTCATCACAAAATTTTGGTTGGTAACTCATCACAGAGTATTACCAGTTCATACAGAATACTGGTTAAAGAAAAATATTGGTTGTCGATTTTGACAATAATGAAGACTGATAAATATGAGTTGTGCCACTTCATTCCTTCATTCTGCTTGATATCCTCAAACCGCTTGGGGTCTTCATACCGCTTTAGATCGGTAAACACTTTTTGCAAAACACCGATAGTCTAAAGACTATAATACATCATACCGGTTGGAACAAATACCATTTGAGCTTTAACTTATACATACAAAAGTGATCTCAAATCAAGTGTGTGTCCAGCAATGACAATCACAGCATCAATCATCAAAAATGCCAACAATATGATCAAAAAATTTCATGCATTTGTGCTTGTTGATAAGACACTTATAAAGGTGTGGCTGGGAAAAAAATCCTCATTAAGACATCTAGGAGTAATTGGTTGCGAGGAATATGCACATGTGCATAAGGAGAAGAGGTTGAAGCTAGAGAATAAAGTGGTGAAGTGCATCTTCATCCATTATGTTATCGGTGTGAAAGTGTAGAAGATCTATGATCCAGTGGTTGAAAGAGTTCTATATGGAAGTGTTATATTTAGATATATGAATCCTTCTTCTATTATTATACAACTAGAAAAAGAAGACAAGAAAGAGATGTGGTTTAGCTTCCTCCTGCCCTTGAGAAAGTTGACCCAAAAAAAATTGGACTTGATGACGAGGAAATCTCTAATAACTCTAAATGTTTAGAATAAGACAAAGAACCTCAACCTATGAGGAGGTCCACTCAAATAAGGTGAAAATGTGATAGGTTTGGATATTCATTTCTTAACTCTGTTTGTATTTTTTCTTTGATTTCTAACACTAATGATCCTAAGAATGTAAGGGAGGCTATGTGTATGAGTGAGTTAGATTCTCAAAAAAATGCCATAGAAGAAGAGATGGCTACATTAAATAAAAACAATAATGGGGATCTAGTTCCTTTTCCCAATGGATATAAATCTATTGGATGCAAATGGGTGTTCATTTTTTTATTTATTATTTAGATCATAGTATTGAGAAGTATAAGGCAAGGTTGGTTGCAAATGGGTATTCCCATGTTGAGGGAATAAATTCTGGTGATATTTTATTTTTTTGTTATAAAGAGAACATCGAGTATAGTCTTATCATCACTTACTTCAATATATGACCTTGAAGTTGAGTAGAAGGATGTGAAGGCAAATATCCTTTATGGTGACTTGGAGGAGGAAACTTATAAGTCACAGCTTGAGCACTACATTGGATAAGATAAGGATAATTTGTTTCCAAGTTGACAGAGTCTTTGTATGGTTTTACATATTCTCCTAGGACATGGTATTGAGATTTTGATGCCTTTTGTGTTGGAATTTGGGATCAAAATTGGCTTATTATGTTCATAACAAGATGGATAATAACTGCATTCTCATTATTGCATTGTATGTTGATGATATGTGGTTCTTGGGGAATTCTAAAATTATTAATTTTTTAAGTAATAGCTATTAACATAGTTTGAAATAAAAGATTTTTTGGTATTATGGATGTGTTGCATTAGTTTTGTCATTGATTTCAACACTTATCCTTCTAGAGATCTTTGGTTACATTGAACCGGCACATTGTGCTCACCGAAAATTTCAGTGACTTATGCACAGTCACCATTATATTGCTCACCAGCACTGAGGATGACTTGTTATCATCTAGAGATCACTTGCTTATGTCGAAGACATGGTTTGGATACTTGGTTTTGGTATTTTGGTTAATGGTCTAATTGGGTTGACATATTTGTTGTTACTAGCTAATTGGTCTAGGTTATGGACCGGTATGCATTATCTATTCTAGATCAGCACGACACATTACGGAGATGATTTATTGATTGTATATTGTTGTAAATGTATTGAGTTGACATGATGCATCACATCTTAACTTGTTTGTAATTGATTTTATTGTAATATTCTTAGTGAGCTGACCTACACATTTGGTCTTAGGTTTTGTATATATGTAAGATCTCAATTGATGAGATATAGGATATGGGACATGGTATGTAAGGTTATGGTATTGTAACATGGTATGTGCGAATATTTAAGATCATATGAGCAGACCATTGAGAAGGTTCAAGGAAGGTTTGAAGGTGATTATCAGAGCTTAACTGGTACTGAATCCGGCATTGGAGATGCTATTTTGAGCAATACATTATTTTGGGATTTAACTATCCTACTGTAGTCATTGCGACTCCCATTTGAGCATTGTGCTCTAGGCGGTTGGCCTTTTTGCTTCTGCAGACCCCATTTGTATACACATACTATTTGCAGTAGTATCATATGATTGTGGGTAAGGTTTTCCACCATGGTTTTCCCCCTTACAGGGTTTCCACGTTAAAATCTTTGTGTTATGTGTTGTGGATGTTGTTTCTCTTTCTGTTTCATGCATTAAGTTTCATCAGTATTGATATTAACTATTAATCTGTTAACCGGCATTAAGTTTGGTTTACCAGTATTAAGTATCAAGTTTGATTAAGTTGTATTTGGGTTGAAATTCATAGTCAACTGATTCCCCCCCCCCCCCCCCTCCTCTCAGTTTCCTTTTGGGTCCTAACAATTTGTATCAGAGCCTAGTCCTCTTTTTGCACAAGCCTAACAGCTTGAGGAGATCCTATGGCGACTAACATTTTCAGGAAGGACAGTCTGAAACTTCATGGAACCAACTATGGTATATGGAAGATCATAATGGAGACACATTTGAATTGCATTGGAAGAGACATATGGGAAGTCACAAAGAATTTCTATGTTGGTCCTACACCGAATCAACCTAATCCACCAACATTGGGTAAAGATAGAGAAAATGATTGCAAAGCAAGAGAAGCACTTTTGAACACATTATCAAATCAGCAAATCATGGGATTATCAGACCAATCTACTGCTAAATCTATTTGGGATAAATTGGAGACACTAAATGAAGGAGATACCACTATCAAAATTGTAAAACTGGAATGTTTCCGGGTTAGGTATGAAAATTTGAAAATTGAAGAAGATGAAAGAATTTTTGCTTTTATGGAAAGAGTTAATGAAATTGTTTTAGGAATATAATGTTGTGGAGGATCCTTAAGTGAAGATGAAATTGTTTCTAAAGTTTTAAGAGCATTGCCACTGACATGCAAAATGAAAGTAACTCTATTAATGAGTTGAGAACAATGCCTAATACATCAGTATCTAGAGATACCTTGGTTGGAAAACTTTTAGCATTTGAGCTTGAGGAATTTGGTCATGTTGCTACAATTAAAACAGATTTCGCCTTCAAAGCATCATCATCATCATCTGACAAATCTGATTGGAAAGCACTTTATGCAAGAAAACTTAAAGATATCAAAAGAGAAAATGAAGAACTGGAAGAACTTGAAGCACTATATGCAAGGAAAATGCCTGAACATCCAGTTGGAAGTAAGTATAAAGGTAAAGCACCATTTAAATGTTTTAATTGCAATACAATTGGTCATATGGCATCTAGATGTCTTGACAGACATGCAAGATTGAGAGAGGAAGCTAAAAGAACATATAAGCCTAACCCTAAATATCAAAGATACAGATTTAAGAAGAATAGAGACAAATATTGTTACTATGTTGATGAAGGAGTTACTAATGATTCTGATGAAGAACTGAAAGACAATGGATGGGATTTTGTTGCAATAAAAGAAGATCAACTAGCACCTACTATTCCACCAGTAGAGCAGGCCCTAGTAGCTAAAATTGAAGAAAAGGGATGAATGGATCATAGATTCTGGATGTTCACATCATATGACTAGTTATAAAAGTATATTCTTATCTTTTCAGGAATATAGTTGAGGCCTAGTAAGATTTGGGAATGATAAAGCTTGTTTGATCAAAGGAAAAGGCACTATATCTTTGGATGGTAAGCACAATATTGACAATGTTTATTATGTTGAAGGTTTGATGCATAATCTTTTGAGTGTTGGTCAATTAGTTGAAAAGGGTTTTTAGTTACAATTCAAGAATGGTAAATGCAAAATCATGAACAGAACTAGATTAGAGATTGCAACCAGTAATCAGACTAAAGGTAATATCTTTCATTTGAACAACAATGATAAGCAATGCTTGATTGAACATATTGATGAAAGTTGGTTATGGCATAAGAGACTTTGACATGTAAATTTTGATTGCATTGTAAAGATCAGTTCAACTAAGGCAGTAAGGGATTTACCTAAGATTGTGAAACCTCATAATCCGATATGTAAGGAATGTCAAATGGGAAAGCAAGTTAGAACAACTTTTAAGAGTATTTCTGAGAAATCCAATAATGTTCTTGATTTAATCCATACTGACTTGTGTGGTCTGACAAGAATAAGAAGTCTACAGGGAGATAGATACTTTATGCTAATCATTGATGATTATTCTAGAATGTGTTGGGTTACTTTTCTCAGGGAGAAATCAGAAGCTTTTGGAAAATTCAAACTATTCAAGGCAATAGTAGAGAATGAAACTGGTAAGAAAATCAAATGCTTGAGATCTAATCAAGGAGGAGAATTTACATCTAAGGAGTTTAATACATTTTGTGAAGTGAATGGAATTAGAAGACAACTATCAACACCCCGGACACCTCAGCAAAATAGAATTGTGGAACAGAAGAACATAACTATTTTGGAAGCAACTAGAAGCATGATATTGGAAGAAAATCTACCTCCTGTGTATTGGAGAGAAGCAATGAATACAGTGGTTTACACTTTTAACAAATTTCACATCAAAGGTGAAACCGGTAAGACCCCTTATGAACTATGGTTTGGTAATACTCCTACTCTTAAATACTTCAAAATTTTTGGAAGCAAATGTTATATTAGGAGAGATGAGTATATTAGTAAATTTGATCCTAGAAGTGATCAAGGAATATTTATTGGTTATTCATCTAAGAGCAAGGCATATAGATGTTTTAATAAAAGATTGCAGAAAATCATTGAGAGTGTTAATGTTAAGATAGATGAACAATTTAGAGGAAATTCAAGGTTTGTAGATTATGAATCGACAGTTAAGATGATCATAAATGAACCTATATAGAGTGCATCGGTACAGAGTGTGGATCCAGTCACACCGGCATCATCAAAGAATTCCACAATGACTAAAGAACAACAACATGTGAATAAACCCAGGTATGTAAGACTAAATCACTCAAAAAATCAGATAATTGGGAATAAGTATCAAGGTGTTATGATAAGAGGAAGACTGGCAAATGAAGAGGTATGTTTAATTTCTCAAATTGAATGGGCATCTTTTATTGAAGTTTGTCAAGATGAAGATTGGATTAAAGCAATGGAAGATGAACTAAAACAAATTGAAAAGAACAATACATGGACATTAGTTCCCCAGCCTAAAGACAAAAAATATAATTGGAACTAAATGGGTATTCAAAAATAAACTTAATGAAGATGGTAAGGTAATCAGGAACAAAGAAAGATTAGTGTGTAAAGGATATTCATAGAAAGAGGGAATTGATTATAATGAAACCTTTGCACCGGTAGCTAGAATTGAGGCAGTCAGATTATTTCTTGCATTTGCAGCTCACAAGAACTATAAAGTATATCAGATGGATGTAAAATGTGCATTTCTGAGTGGTGATCTTGAAGAGGAAGTTTACATTGAACAACATGATGGATTTTCATTGACAAATGATAAAGATGTGGTTTGTAGATTAAGCAAAGCTTTGTATGGATTGAAGCAAGCTCCTAGAGCTTGGTATGCTAGATTAGACAAATGTCTTTTGAAGCTTGGATACACTAAAAGTAATGCTGACAACAACTTATATTTCAAAGTGACTAATGATGACATCTTGGTTATTGAATTTTTTGTTGATGATATCATTTTTGGAGGAGAAGATGGATTGTGTAAAGACTTTGCTAATAAAATGCAGGAAGAATTTCAAATGTCTATGATTGGGGAGATAAAATTCTTTTTAGGATTGCAAATTTCACAAACTGATAAAGGTATATTCATATGTCAAACAAAATACTTGAAGGAACTATTGAAGAAATTTGGTATGGAAAACTCCAAACCGGTAAGTACTCCTATGACTACAACTGACAAATTGACATTGAAGGATGATTCAGCTCTTGTTAATTCGACAAGATATAAATCTATGATTGGAGGTTTACTGTATTTAACACAAACAAGACCTGCCATAATGAATGTAGTATGTATTGTTTCAAGATTTTAGAGTAATCCTAAAGAAAATCATGAATCAACAGTAAAAAGGATTTTTCAGTATCTACAAGGCACAACAAATCTTGGTTTATGGTATCCTAAAGATGAAAATTTTAATTTATGTGCATACACCAATGTAAATTGGAAAGGAGATGTAGATGAGAGAAAAAGCACCATTGGTAGATCATTCTTTCTTGGTAGCAGATTGATTTCATGGTTGAGCAAGAAGCAGAGTTGTACATCATTATCAACAACAAAATCAGAATATGTTGCAGCAACAACGAATTATACTCAGGTATTATGGATTAAGAAAATGTTGAAGGACATCAAGGTAAAATGCAAAGAATCTATAATCATTTATTGTAATAATTTAGCAGCAATTGATATATCAAAGAATCTAGTATTCCACTCTAAGACTAAACATGTTTCTATCAAATATAATTTTCTGAAAGAGAATGTTGAAGCAAAAGAAGTAAGATTGGTTTATGTGAATACTAAAGAGCAAATTGTAGATATCTTTACTAAGCCTTTGTCTAAGGAAACTTTTGAATATCTCATAGAGAAGCTTGGGGTAATACCCTCACTGGTAGAGACTTAGACAGTTGAAGATTGGCATCAAACTGGCAGAAAATAACAGAGAAACTTTTTTCTAGCTTTGATGGAGGAGAGATACTTCTTAGGGGGAGTAGTTGGTTATATTAATTGGTCATATTAGTTGGTTATGTGTTATGATATTTGTATTGCTTTGGCATTTGATGTCAAAGGGGGAGAGATATATATGAAGAAAAATTGTATTTAAGAAACATTATCCTTGGGGAAGAGATCATTCATTGAGGGAGAGATATATACTCTTTGCATTTTGATTTTGATTTTTGGTATTGATCTATTCTAGAGATTGTTGGTTTTTGGTTTTTGGCATTCTGTTTTGGCACTTAGATGTTTTTCCATCTTGTGTTGCAATCAATGCCAAAGGAGGAGATTATTGGTATTATGGATGTGTTGCATTAGTTTTGTCATTGATGTCAACACTTAACCTTCTAGAGATCTTTGGTTATGTTGAACCGACACATTGTGTTCACCAGCAAGTTCAGTGACTTATGCACAATCACCATTATATTGTTCACCGAGACTGAGGATGAATTGTTATCATCTAGAGATCACTTGGTTATGTCAAAGACATGGTTTGGATACTTGGTTTTGGTATTTTGGTTAATGGTCTAATTGGGTTGACATATTTGTTGTTACTAGCTAATTGATCTAGGTTATGGATCAGTATGCATTATCTATTCCAGATCAGCACGACATGTTATGGAGATGATTAATTGATTGTATATTGTTGTAAATGTATTGAGCCGTCATGATGCATCGCATCTTAACTTGTTTGTATTTGATTTTATTGTATTATTCTTAGTGAGCCGACCTACACATTTGGTCTTAGGTTTTGTATATATGTAAGATCTCAATTGATGAGATATAGGATGTGGGACATGGTATGTAAGGTTATAGTATTGTAACATGGTATGTGTGAATATTGAAGATCATATGAGCAGACAATAGAGAAGGTTCAAGGAAGGTTTGAAGGTGATTATCAGAGCTTAACCGATATTGAATCCAGCATTGGAGATGCTATTTTGAGCATTACATTATTCTAGGATTTAACTATCCTACTGTAGTCATTGCGACTCCCATTTGAGTAGTATCCTCTAGGTGGTTGGCCTTTCTGTATGTGTAGACCCCATTTGTATACACATACTATCTGCAGTAGTACCATCTGATTGAGGGTAAGGTTTCCCACCATGGTTTTTCCCCTTACAAGGTTTCCACGTTAAAATCTTTGTGTTATGTGTTGTGGATGTTGTTTATCTTTCTATTTTATGCATTAAGTTTCACCGGCATTGATATTAATTATTAATCTGTTAACCGACATTAAGTTTGGTTTATCGGTATTAAGGATCAAGTTTGATTAAGTTGTATTTGGGTTGAAATTCATAGTCAACTGATTCACCCCCTCCCCCCCACCCCCCACCTCTCAGTTGCCTTCCGGGTCTTAACAATATTTAGGGGAATCTAAGTACATCTTGGTGATGGAAATTAGAAGAGGGGAAAATAATTTATTTTTTTTGTGTAAATTAGAGTAAGTATGTGAATATTGTGTTGGAGAGATTCAACATGGAAGCTTGTAGGCCATTCGGTGTTCCTATTATCTAGGGGACAAAGTTATATATCAAAGATTGTCTAAAATATCCCACTATAGAGTGTTGGCTTGATGATGATTGTAATGAATGACTTCATGTGTTGTCATTGATGGAACATGTACACACACATATGTTCACATTGTCATTAGACAAACCAATATTGCTTCTAAAAGTTACTTTTATTGCAACCGGTATTTGATGCTTAGTTTATGATGATTAGAGAGTGTCGACTGGTACATGTAGACAACCGATATAAGCAGGAATGACTTGACACCAACTTGAAGATTCAGCAGAGACCATCAAAGAAGCAAATGGAGGACAATCGATTTACATGTTGAAGTGGTTAACTCTAACCGGCATCGGTGTTCCAATCGGTATTCATTGATTGTGTGATGAGTTATCCTAATCGACAATTTTGGTAGTAATTTGTGATGAGCTATGTTAGATTATCCAGATACACTGCACCTAGGAAATTATGATATGATTTCTAAGCCGACATGAAATCTACATGTCTATATAATGACATTATTATGAACTATTTCTGAGGAGATGATTTGATGCAAATATAGAAGTGTTAATTTGTTGAAGGCGTTACAGAATATGTTGGTGATGCAGTTTTGAGTGCACAGAAGAGGATCTATTCAAGCAAGTTGTGCTACTTTTAGACCACGCCACTTGTTGTTTTCTAATCACTACAACAGTCAAATCCCCTAACCGGGTAAGCTCTAACAAGCTTCATTGTACAAATCCTTTAACAAGGTGATCCATTAGTTTGGATTCTGAAGTCCTCTACTGAGGTTACTCCTAATAGGGTACTACCTTTAACAGGGTATAGTTCATAATAGAGCTTTGGGATCTTTAATAGGATTTGCTCCTAGCAGAGCACTTTTGTAGACCTTAACCGATCAGTTACCTATTACTGCAGATAGTTAACTTGTGAGTCCCATCTCATTGTGGTTTTTCCCATTTGGGTTTTCCATGTATAAACACTTATGTTATGGTGGATGTTTTACTTATTGTGGATGCTTTAATATCATTTTGGATTACATGCATAGTATTTAGTAAACTTGTTAAGTATCTCAACCGGTCAGTGCTTAAAGTGGTATTGTTTTTGTTGTCAGTAATTCAACCCCCCCGCTCTCAGTGCTTTATAAGTCTATCATAGAGGAGGATATGACTATATTTCCTTATGCTAATACTCTTAGTATTTCTATGTATGTTATGATCTATACAAGATTAGGCAATGTTGCTCAAGTAGTGGGAGTCCTTAGTTTATGGCTAATACTAAATAGGTACACTGATGAGAGTGTTTAGATATTTATGAGGTACTTCTAAGTATTCCCTATGTTATCATGATTATCCTACAAAAATTTGACATTCAGCTACCATATATGGATATGTGGATTATGATTGGGCTAGTGAAATTAACAATAAAATATCCACTAATATTATATTTTTACTATATCCAATGGTGCTATTAGTTGGATGAGAAAGTGACAAGTTGTAGGCACTTTATTCACTACATAAGCATAATACATGATAGAAAAACATGCTTATAAGAAAGATATTTCACTTAAAAATTTATGTTTAGATGTTGGACTTGATACATGGATGATTACTATTTGTTGTGATAGTCAAAGTGGCTTTTGTTTGGAAAATAACCCCACCTCTTATGGTAAATAATTTGGTGTGATTTCATTCATTATTTTTTTGTCATTTTATTCGTAATTATTTTCCCTTTCATTTTCCTATTGATGAGGGCAAAGTTTTTGTTGATACTCCATTCATTAAATGCTTTGATATATGGTATTGTGTGCAAAATATTGTATTTCTAATCATTAAACAATATAAAACAACACATAGATGAAACAATAGGAAGCAAACAAAAACTATAACAAATGCAAACTCTTAGCCTCCTTTGAAATGTTTGATCCTCCTCTAATCTTGAGGACCTTGAAGATGTGCAGGTGTTCCTCTTAGCAGCACGCAATGACCATCAAGATGACAATTCAAGATATGAGTAGCTACATGCTTCTAAGTGTTAGAATCAAGGATCACCAAGAGGGAGGGAGGGGGGGTGAATCAGTGACCTACCGGAATTTAAATCCACAAACTTATTCTTTATCCACCAGTTAGTAATGCATAACAGAAAAGGAGATAAACATGCAACAAAGAACACACAAATCCATAACACCAGAATTTTTATGTGGAAACCTGGAAAGGGAAAAACCATGGTGGGGCTAGAACCCACAATATTCATATACTATGGCAAGGAGTACATAATTATTACATAGGTGGGGAATGCACTTTCATTCAAGCTCACTACCTAGAGCTCACTACTCAATTACAATTGCCCAAAAGGCTACAACCTTCAGAGAAGTCTCACTAACTTACAATTTGATTACAATGAGGAAATACAAAGAAATGAACTCTCAAGTAGCATCTAACTATGCAAGAATGAGTTCTAGTTAAGCGTTGAATCTCTCATTGTCTTCGCTTTGTTGAATACTATGTTTTTGTCTCAGTCAGCTACTGGTTGGTCTGAAAGCAAAGTGAGCACGTGAAATTATGCTCAATCACACCAAAACGGATCACCACATTATTAACACACCAAAAATCAATCACCAAATCGATCTTATATATCTGGTCTTAACACAAAAACAATATCTTTCAAGTCGGCTTCAAGAAGTGTAATGTGTAGCTCCAAGTCAGCTTCAATCTTGAACAAAACATAGCATCGGACAAAAAGATTATAATCACATGCTTCTTAAGACTCTTCCCAATCACCAAGAACACGAATTCAACCACCAAAAACACTGCAATCATCAAAAATCATTCTGGATCAAAACATTACAGAAATACCATGTTACCTCCATCTTCCTACCAGTTACCTCCATCTTCCAAATAAGATGAATAATGACTGCCAAATCGAATCACCAAGAAGAGTTGCCATCAATGACAACCCTAAACAAATAACCAACTACCATAAGTCACCCAAAATCATCGGATGAGTGTCAATTGCCAACACTAAGATGATGCAAGATTATGATGAAGTGATCTCAAATTAAGCTATGCTAATTATGCTAAAGGCTCTAAATAAACTAGATTATCATGATTATGATACTCAAACTATGCTAAAAGATGTCAAAATGCTCTAATTACTAAACATGCCAAATGCTTAAGAGATGCAAATTCACTAGAGTAAAAATGCAATTAAGCTAAAAATGTTAATGCCCATGATTGATCAAAATGAGGGGTATTTATAGGATTTCCAAGGCCAAGGCTGAGGTGGCAAGAATCGACAGTAAGGATTCGATCTAGAGATATCAAGGGCTAAGATGGAGGAAGTTGGAAAAGAAGTTGGAAAGAGAGACACATGTCATCTTTGTGGTGACAAGTGGCAAGAATCTTCAACCAATTGCTCATGAGAAGGCAAGTGTCAAAGAGGGGAATACTTGTGGTCAAAATTCCATGTGTCTCCAATATCCAACCTACAAGAGGTTAGGATGTGCAAGAAGGGATAGGGTTTGTTAGACCCTAGGTTAGATTGATTGGGTTAGATTAGAGGATGGTTAAAAGTTGGGAGCCATGTGCTTATTTGAATTTAAAATTCAAATTAAATGCCTATGAAAAATTAAATTCAACAAATTGACTTAATTTGTTTATTTAATTATAGGAATTAAAAGAATTGAATTGTGGGAGTGATAAATAATTAATTGAAATTAATTAATCAAGGGGAGATGAAATTAACTATACAAATAAATCCTTAGATTTATTTATAAGTATAAGAATAAAAGAGGAATTAATTAAATAATTTCATATTTAATTAATTAGGAAGGGTTCATTAATTAAACCACTAGTGAATTTAATTAATTATCTCCAGACCATTTTTCAGTGTATACATTTTGCCCCTCTTTGAAGAGAAGCGGTTTAAAGAAAATTTTGATTTGATGTGGATTTGATGTGGATTCGATTTCGATATGATGCCCTAGACGTTGATTGATAGATAGGATGCCTTCTCGAGAGATGAATCAGATAATTTTTCAAATTTTTACATTTTTTGTGATTTTTCAAAAAAAATTGTAATTTTTTGAAATTTTTTATTTTTTAAAGATTTTATGGTGTTTTTTATTTTTAAGATTGTATTCGATTTATCTCCCGATTAAAATGTTTTAAAAATGTTGCCCCACCATGTTGAGTAAGTGATTAGTTTGATTTTTTAAAAGAAACGAGAAAATACATCCCACTAAAATACTCTTTTAAACCCCTCTTTAAGTTTAAAAAGTAAAAAGGTATTTTCACCACTCATTCATTTGTGCATTTTAAGATTTGAAATTTTAGCTCTCGAGAGGAAATGGTGATTCCTTATCACCACCATAGGTTCGAACGAGCTCGGCAACACAAGCATCTTGTAGCCTACGGTCCACCAGTACATACCCCGTGAAAACCCTCTTTTGGTCATTTTTGCTAGATTTGAGCATCTAAAAAATCGATTTTTGATGATTCTAGCATTTTTAGAAAATGGGCAATTTTTATTTGTATCTTAGAGTTTTGTGTTAAATCATTTAGCGAAATGAGCTTGTTTGACTGTTTAAATTTTTTTTTTGCTATTTTTTTAATATGGCATTTTTGGGTTTTGTTTTCGCTTTTTTAGCTATTTATACGATGTTTTTGGTTAGAGTTTTTCATTTATTAAAAATTGTCGTCATCTTAAATTTTTCAGTTGTCGAGTGCCACGACGGCATCAGCAAGTTTGGTCTTGACATCATGGGGTTGTGGGACCAGTGAGCACCTCGATGGCGCCAATGGGTTTAGTCTCAGTGCCCTGGGGTTGCGGCATCGAGGGCTCATAGCCTAGCATTGCTGCTATACAGCGCCCTCAGGTTTTAAGGTGGTGTCAGGGTTATAGGCCTGACACCCTTAGGACACGATGCCTTAGGTGTGCGTGCCAACGTCGATGGTTAATCTATCAGTATTTTCAGTCTGAAACATAGGTTTTGTTTGGTGTGTCGGCATTAAATATCACTAAACTAACATTTAGGGTATAAACCCTAACATATGGATATGTTGGCATCATTAGGTTAATTTTGAACACTTGCAATCTGATTTTGCACTTTTAGGTAATGTGAATTTTTCATCTTAAAATTTGGCATTGTGATGTTTTATCCAAAGATGTTGAATTGATTTGGTCGTTGTGCTGCCAAATGTTCAGGTTTTGATGAGCTCGATTAATGTTTCGATATCAGGTTGATTAAGATTTACCTAGATAATCTTGTTTGATTAGGTTGATGATCAGTTTTGATTGTCTCGATTTGTGTCCCAATAGGATAGGATAGATGATGACCTCATGATAAATGAGAGCTGTTGATAGGTGCTCAACGAGATTTGATAAAATATCCAATGAGAGAAATAGATTGATAAGGTGATTTAATAGATAGATAAATCGAATGATTGATATGTTGATATGATATGATTGCAGGAGCACTTTGGTGTTCTTCAGTCTCGGGAACACTTCCCAAAGACCTGGATGTTGATATTGTGATTGAGTCAGGCAGAGCTGGATCATATTGATCATTATGGATTATCGTCCCTTATTAACAATGTCATGGGATATGATTCACCGGGGGCTATTGACAACATTGATTGAGCGATGACACAATAAACACAACACTTTCCATTTACCCATGGTTGAGATGACTATGACACTAGAGGATATATACTGGATATTGAGGATCTCAGTGCTTGGAGAGCTTGTCTATTATGATCTCAGTGAGAAGGGTAGCACTTACATGTTGAGGAGAGTATTTGATGATGATCACATAGGAGGTATTGATATTGCCTAGCATGAGATGGTGGATTTGGGTTACACTGGACATTACCTATAGTTCTTGATGGATTTGTCGGCAACTTCTTTTGTGGATTTGTCGGTGACTTCTTTTATCTTGATCATAGGTCAAAGGGATTATCAGTTGGATGGGGTCGCCTACTTGAGTAGCTAGTGACACAAGGGACACGATTCTCATGTGGGTCCTACATGCTTGCACATTTGTACCATGATCTACACATACTGGTGTATCGGGGATCAACTGCTTTGTCAGCAAGTGTGACAATGCTATAGATATGGGCATGGGAGCACTTTCCTATTACACGAGTGTTGGCAGATAGAGTTAGACCTATCAAGAGACCATGCATCTACGGATATGTAGGAGTCATTGTCCAACAAAAGCTAGACAAATTGGAGCATTGGCGATAGGCACTAGATGATTTAGACACAGTTATCTTCAAACCCTACAAGGATTGTGAGATATGGCTAGAGGATGCATTTGAGATGCCCTATGCCTTCCTGACACAATATCTAATTGGATCAACACCCTTCATTATTGAGCAATTTATTTCCACAAGGGTGTTGAGGCAGTATGGTAGAGTGCAGGGGTTCCCACAGGGTACAACACACTATGCATGATAGAGATAGGATGTGTCCACCTAGGGTCCTACTATTTCATATGACAGGCATATGTTGAGTATGCATCATTGGGAGCATAGGATTGGGACTACTTGCTGGTTATCATGGATGACGGTATGACTAGTGATTATTCACAGTATTTCATATCACACAAATTTCCCAGGTTATCATGTCCAAATGAGCCAAAGCCAACTTTTGATGATGAGGAGGAGAGACCACAATGTAGGGCTCTGAGATGGTCAAGAGATGGAGGAGGGAGAGGATGTGGGGGTGGAGATGGAGATGATGAGGGAGATTATGGAGGAGATGCAGATGGTGGAGATTATGAAGAAGGAGATGGCGAAGATGGAGATGGAGGAGCGCAGTGGCAGTAGTAGGCATATCAGGAACCAATAGTTCTATGCCTCATAGAGAGTTATTAGTGGATTGGGAGACTACGGTGTTTTGACGGAGGAGATTCGGACAAGTAGGACAGGTTCAACATGCTCCACAGGTAGAGGCACCATAGGTAGAGCAGGTATAGGAAGGGGCACCACAAGTAGAGCGGGTACATGTAGAGGCACCACAATGAATCCTCATTAGGATGTCGTCCTATCAGTAGTAGGCTCATATCAGTGATCTACAAAGCCAGGTACAACACTTATAGGGATAGATCACACAACTATAGGTTTAATTGGCAGAGAGAGATGCTCATGTGAAACAAATGCAGGCCCAGATGGCACGGGCATAGGCTTAATTGACATAGGCCTAGACTCATATTTCCTCTCTCATGACAAAGAGAGATGGATATTTGGATAGGTGTCGATAGGCAGAGGCACATGTGATATCGTTAGTAGGAACTAGTTCAGGGAAGGCTACCATGAAGATGGTTCAGTAGTTGGCTCAGGAAGTCGAGTACTATAGGACTCTATATTACACAGTTGTTCCTACTAATCAGAGGGCTCCTATTTTTGTGGCGATGAGTAGAAAGATATCGGGATGGGGCTAGTCTGAGAGCTTAGGAGTGACAACACCACTTTAGAGAGATCCCCTAGTTGGGGATCCAGACACAAGGTTGTCAGTTGGTGTTGCTAGACTGGTTGCATCTGGACAGAGTTGTGCTACACCTCCTAGTGGTCACACTGATATGAGACATTAATCATTGATGTATACACCTTTTGCAATGAGATATTTATTATTCCTGCAATGTATTTTTGTGATGTATCTTGTATATTTTGTAATATCATTGCACATTGGATCTCAATTCTTTTTTATTTATACATGAGATGCAGCTTGAGATTGTTGCTCTATATGTTTCCTGATGGATGGATGGCATCTTACCCTATATGTATTTATTTTCTTTATGCTCTATATTATGGATGTATGCATTTCTATACATGTTCGATATGATGCATATGATATACAACTATGTTTATGATTATGTCTTTATGTTTCTTATGATGCATATGATGATGAGATGTAATGACTGATGAATTATTTAAGATGTTTATGCTTATGAATGAATGATGGAATAAATACATATGTACTATGATGGTGTGATGCAGATGGCTATGTGTATGTAGTGATTCTATATGTGATGGTTGATGTATGCTTATGGTTTTATTTATTAGGTTATGCATATGTGATGAAATGAGATGTTATCCATATGATATGCAATTGTATGAAATGCCTATTGACAGGACTCCTTTTATTGTTTTTATGGTTTTATTCAGGCAATGAAAATGATGTTATGATAATGAAATGTAATATGAGATGTATGAGCTAATCCCATAAATGGATGATTTATTGTACAATGATGAAATGCCATGAACTGATCTGAAATCCAGGATGGATGAATTGTCTATTTTTGTTGTTGTCCAATGTACTCAATCACTTAATAAGAGAGATAACACCACTTGACCTCAGCCTCTAAAAATGAAATTTGACCCCTTATGCATCATGAATACTGAATGCAATCTAATCTAAATATGCAAATATGCAAGTAATGACATGCTATCATCGGGTCGGTCACTTGATCATGCTTTTTATCATTATTGAGCCTTTTAAAATATGGTAAGTGAGTGAAAACATCAATGGAATAATTGAACCATGATGACCTGAGCATTGTTTACCTGGATTTTGATATTGCGAGTTAACACAAGCATCGAGGTATAAGAGACCATGATGACCTATATGTTTCTTGCATGCAAACAGATAGACATTAATCATTTTCCTATGCAAACCCAAAATGTCATCAATGATATTTGATTGATCATGTCCCATGAGAAATTTGCACAATAATAATGATTAACTAACAGGCAACAGACAAAAAAAAGATCATACTCCTGTTGGCATTTTTTATGATGATGTTATGATTGTCATTGATGGGCACACACTTGCTTTGAGATCACTTTTTGTATGTATGAGTTATGCTCAACCGGTATTTGTTCCAACCGGTATTATGTATTATAGTCTTTAGACTATCGGTGTTTTGCAGAAAGTGTTTACCGATCTCAAGCGGTATGAAGACCTCAAGTGGTTCGAGAATCCCAAAGTGGAATGAAGAAACAAAGTGGTTGTTATCATTTTTTCCCAGTCTTCATTTTCACAAATCGGTAATTGGTAAAATATGTGAACCGGTAATAGGTAAATGTATGAACCGGTATTACTCTGTGATGAGTTACCAACCGGTATTATTTTTGTGATGAGTTATCATCCACCAACACTTTGGTGGTGATTCTGTGTCGTGTTACCAAATGAGTCTAGATGCATTGAACCTAGGAACTTGCAATGTAATCCTATTGGACTGACATAAAATCAGATTCCTTTTTAAGGACATCATCTCTAGGGTTTTAGTGGTTGTTAGGTGGTTTTAGGTGGTTGATGAGGTTCTTGCATGTGCGATCACAGAAGAAGATTAGGTCTGTGTGGAGAGACAGAGTGTGGATATTTTGAAGACTGAAGTAATGCTGAAATGCATTAACAATGAGCTATCAAGGATCTAACCAAGCATATTGTTCTAGTATTTAGATCACTCACTTGTTGATTACTCACATTTTTGACAAGTCTGAAACCCTTAACCGGGTAGCCTTGGCAAAGCCTTTGTAAATCCTCTAACAAGGTGGTTCAAAACTATGGATCTGAAATCCTCTCAGAAGGTAGTCTTTAATTGGACTTATCTCCTAACAGAGATTGAGATTTCTTAATAGGATCTGTTATGGTAAAGAACATTGTATGACCTTAACCAGTCTAGTTACTATTTTGCAGATAGTTACTTGTGAGTTTCATCTCATCGTGGTTTTTCCCATTTGGGTTTCCACATCAAAATCTCTTATGTTATGGTGATTGTGCTTCTGTGGGTGAATGCCTTATTTGTTGTTTGGTTTGCATTTGTGTTAACTGGTTTGTTAGTAAAACTGTTATACCGGTTTACTACTAAACTGTTATACCGGTTTACTAAACTGTTTAAGTGTTTGAGTTCAGTATTTATTGGTATACTAATTCACCCCCCCCCCTTAGTATTCATCAACTCTTTCCTTGTTCCTCTAGTACAAGACATCCTTGAGTCATTCAGGAAGCAAGATAACAAAAATCAAAACACAACAGTTGAACATTCAGTCTAAAATGTTTCAGACATGATTCAGAGGATATCATCCATTGATTTTTTGATTGTTTGATGTTGAGTTCAATTTTGATACTTATGTTCAAGTTTCATTGTTGGATTTAATGATGTTTGTCTTTCACAACCGTGGCCTAAATGTCGTTCATCTGATGTGTTTAAGCTCAACATAGATTGGTGTCGACTAGCTTCAGGATTTTGCCCCCATTCCATTTATTGTGGGTATATATAATGATCCAGAGCCATGGTGAGAATGTACACATGATGCCTAATTGGGTACAAGAGGCTTTATTATGGATATGTACAATGACAATGGATGCAAGTGGAAAGCGGTGTGACTAAATAGATGGATAAGCTAGCTGACAAATAGCACCTGTTTTTAGGTTTTCACTATTTGCTTTTTATTGCACTTTTTCCTCCTATTTGATTTTTTTGTATTTTTTACTTTTTTTAATTTTTTTGTATTTTTCACTTTCTTTTGATTTTTTTTTTTTCACCTTTTTTGTATTTTTTACCTTTTTTTTTTTGTATTTTTCAGGTATAGAACTATTTTAGATGCAGGTTGTTGATGGGTTCCTCAAGTTGATTTCCCTCCAATGTGTATAATTGATAAGCACCAAACCCTTATGTAGCTATGACAACAAAGGGACCTAACCAGTTTGGCTTGAACTTCCCCTTCTTTTCATGATCCAATTGGTTACGTGGATTCTCCTTAAGCACAAGATCACCAACTTGAAACATCCTAGGCTTGACCTTATGATTATAGTTGCATGACATTCTTTGTTGGTAAATTCTTAAATGATCAATAACATTTTGTGGGCATTCTTGCAACAATTCTAGCTCTTGCAATCTAGCCACTCTTTGTTCTTCATCTGGGATTAGACCTTTTAGTGAGACACGGAGAGAAGGTATTTCCATCTAAACTAGCAGTATTGTTTTAGATCCATATACAAGGGAGTAGGGTGTGGCACTTGTGGATGTGTGGATACTAATGCGATATGCCCATAGAGAAGGGTTTAACTGAACATGACAATCTCTACCAGCATCATTGACTGACTTTTTCAAAATTTTCAAATTGTCTTATTAGAAGCTTCTACCTGACCATTCCCTTGGAGATATAAGAAGTGGAGAATCTGTAGAGGATCTGGAGTTTCTCACAGAGTTCTTTTACGTATTGGTTTTTGAAAGGCCGCCCATTGTCAGTGAGGATGGTCATAGGGATGTCATAGCGGCATATGATGTAATTCAAAATGAATGCAACAATTTGTTTCCCCATGACATTTTTAAGTGGCACTACTTCAATCCATTTGGTTAAGTACTCAATAGTTGTAAGATTAAAATTGTGACCATTTGAGGAAGGTGGATGATTTTTTCCTTCTAAATCCAGACCCCATTGACAAAACAACCATGGAGTTACCAAAGAATGAATCTCTTGTGTTGGTGCGTGTATGGGATTGTTGTGGATCTAACACTGCTTACACTTTTTGGCGAATTGAAAAGAATCTCTCTCCATATTAGGCCAATAATAGCCCGATCGCATGAGTTTCTTCGAAAGAGTAAGACCACTCAAATGAGTACCACAGATACCATTGTGGACTTCATTTAAAGTTGTCTCAGATTCTTCCCGCTCAATACATTTGAGGAGAGTACCATCCAAACCTCGTCTATAGAGTGTATCTGCGACAAGGGTGTAACGAGTCGATTGTCAAATGAAGTTTCATTTTTTATTATTTGATAGATCAGGAGGGAGGGTACTGTCTTTTAGGTAGGTGTAAATTTGGCCATAATGTGAATAATAGGGTCCTACTAGGTGATATATGAGTTGAGTGTCAGAACAATCATAATTAGGATAAAATAGTTCTTCCTTTAGGAATTCATAACGATCTTGACTTTCATGTGTTTGAAGCAAATAGGCAATTGAGGCCTGATGCCAACTGCTTTGTTGTCATTTCTCAAAAGAAATATTCACAAATTATTTTTTAAATTCATCAACCATCTTCTTATAAGGCATTAATTTGTCATCTTTAGTTTGGTACTCATCATGATTTGATTGATTACTAGCTAGGAGTCGCCATAAACTTGTAAAGTTGTGATATTTCATTCTATAGCCATCTTGATTCCTATGACAAAAGCCTTGTATTGTATCATATTATTAGTTCAAGGAAAACTTAATCTATATTCTTTCAAGATAGTATGACCTTGAGGTTTCACAAATAGAAAACCTACCCTCGATCCATGTTGTGTGTAAGAGCCATCAAAATACAACTGCCTAGTTTGCTTGGTGACCATGAGAACATCAGCATCTAGAAATTCAACATGTATTAGATGATCATCCTGGAGTGGTGCTTCTGTTAGTTGGTCGGTGATCACTTGTCCTTTTACAACCTTTTTGTCAATGTACTCAATGTCAAACTCACTCAAGATCATTACCCATTTTGCCAATGTACTCAATGTCAAACTCACTCAAGATCATTACCCGTTTTGCCAATCTACTTGTTAAGGCTTCCTTGCTGAGAAGATATTTCAATGGATCGATTTTGGCTATTACCTTCATTGAATGGGTTAGCATATAGTGCCTCAGCTTATGGGATGTGAACACTACTACTAAGTATGCCTTCTCAATAGATGAGTAGTTGAACTCATATCCAACTAAGAGCCTCTTGATATTGTAAATGGCTTGTTCATTCCCTTCATGATCCATTGTGCTAAAAGAGCTCCTAATGATACATCAGCGGCTGATACGTAAAGTAATAATGGCTTGCCTTCAATTGGTGACATTAGAACAGGTGAACTCATCAGATGTTCCTTTATTACATTAAAGGATTCTTCACATATGTCATCCCATATGAATGGAACATTTTTATGCAATAGATGAGTGAGAGGATGACATCTATTCGCTAGTTGGATATGAACCTTCTAATGGACTAGAGTCTTCCTTGAAGTGATCTAAGCTGACTGATGTTTTTGGGTGATTCCATTTCCATGATTGCTTTAACTTTATCTAGATCCACTTCAATGCCTCATGTTGAAATAATATATCCCAAGAGTATGCCCGATGTGACACCTAAATCACACTTTTTTAGATTCAACCTTAGCTTATATTTCTTTAGGCAGTCAAAGATCTTGCCTATGATTTTTAGATGTGTTTCTCCAGTATGTGACTTAGCCAATAGATCATCAACATAATCTTCCATGAAGGTATGCATCATATCATGAAAATTGTGGTCATTGCCCTTGGTAGGTAGCTCTTGCATTCTTGAGTCCAGAAGGTGTTATATTTCAACAAAAAGTACTCCACAGACATGTGAAGGTCATCTTCTCTTGATCTTCTAGTGTTATTTTGATTTGGTTATAGCCTGAAAAACCATCCATAAGAGATAACATTGTGTGCCCAATTTTCAAGTCCATAATGATATCTATATTGGGTAAAGGAAAATCATCCTTAGGACACGCCTTATTGAGATCTCTGAAATTTGTGCATACTCTGATGCTTTTGTCTGGTTTAGAAACATGAACTATATTGGAAACCCATTTTAGATATGCTACAGGTCTGATAAACCCTACATCTAGCAATTTCTTCAATTCTACTTTGACTAATAAGGCTATATGAGGATGCATCTTTCTTAGCTTTTTCTTTACTAGTTTTACTTCAGGAGAAACATTTAAATGATGCATAATGATGTATGAATCCAATCCTGGTGTAGACACCTAAAATTAATTAAATTAATATTTAATTAATTTAAGCATGTCAACATAATTAACCAATTTAATTGTGTTAATTACCTTCTTCTTAAGGTTAATTAAATCGAATTTAATCAATCTTGTCACTATAGTCCAATAATTAATTTATCAAATAAATTAATTATTTCCCTATTCTTCTAAAGTCAACCAAATCATTGTCTTCTAAATTCCTCTTAGTTAATTAATTCTAATTAATTAACTTAAGTCATGTGATTCCTACAAATAACTTTTTCTAATCCCCACTCAGCCTAATTAATTCTTCCTTAATCATACTTACCATTATTCTCCAATTTTATAGTCCTCCACTTATGTCACATCAACATTGAGACTTTCAAGGAAATTCAAATTTCTTTAAACCCCCCCATGCATCCTTTATTTTGGAATTTTAAATTTATCTTTCCTCTCCCCCGGGAATTTTATATTCCTTTTTATTCTCCCCATGCACCTTGATCCATGTCTTCCCTCTCAAATCAATCTCAACCCTTCTTCCCAAAGTCAATCTCTACCCTCCATTGGCATCCTCTAATCTATAAATTGGAGTCTCATTTCCTCACAAATCACTACATGGAATCTTCTTCTAATCTTATGTTGTCCCTTTCTTCCTCTATCTCCTTCTATCATATCCAAATAATCTCTCATCCAAACAAATCCCTTTTCAGCCAAATCCATCTATTCCTCATCCATCATAATCCAAATCCAATCCTAATCCACCAATATTATTATGCATTTGGAGAGCATTCCACATCCAACAAGAAGAGCACATCCAAACAAGTGGAGCACAAGGGTGTCTCTACTTCATCAAGCTCAATTGGAAGAACAAGAGAGACTCCTCTCTTGCAAGGTATAATCTAGTTAGCTTGTTCTTTTCATTTAGCTTTTATGCTTATTTGGATTTAACTAACCTGTTAACCTTGCATGAGGGTTTTCCCTTGCTTCATTCTGGCACGCCCGATGGGACCCACGTCCCAAAAATTCAACCTTTTTTGCAAGTTTTTACCATTTTTAATTACAAGTTTCAGATCAGCGCGAGAGTATGCAAACCAGCGAGTGTGCAGGGGCTTCAGCGTGCCTGCTTCAAATTTGAATTTTTCTAACTGGTTTTTTTGTTGTAGGCCACATAACAACACGAGTGCTACAGTATCAGCGCGAGCGTCTTAATTTTTCCTGACCCCTTCTTTTTTTTGCAGACTGCGGAACAACACGTCCGCCTCAGTTTCAACACATTCACCTAGCGCCTTTTGAAACTATATTTTGAGCTTAGATTTTATTTATCTTTTCTTTTTACTAATCGAAAACAATCAAAACATCTAAAGAGGCCTTAAAAAGAACAAAAACAATTCTAGCATATCTCTTTAATTTGGTTTTTTATCAAGTATTTTGGGCTACTAGTGGATTAATGCCTACTCTTCTGGTTCAGCAAATTTACTAAACCCAAAATCCTGCACATTTTCAAAATTTATACTTTTTGCTTTTGGCGCCTACACTCGCGCTTTAGCGCATGGTATTTGAGATTAGCGCGCCCACTGTAGTAAGTTTTAAATTCAAAATTCAAATTTTTTTCTGGCTTTTTGTTTCTCTTAGCCGCACAAACCTCCTTCAGTGCATGTGCAGGTGGATCAACGCTTGTGCAAGTGTTGTGGCGCGTCCGCATGTGGGACAGTGCCTGCATTGTATCCCTTAAGGATTTAGTTACTGATCAATTTTTGAGTTTGCAGGTTTGCACCGTTTGCCCAAGATCAGAAACTGAAACTACTAACTCAGTTTTTTTGCAGCACGTTTGAGGAGGACATGTTCTTTCCACTAGTTTAGATGTTTTTCATGTATTTTTAGATTAGCAAACATTTACTTTTGGGCTTAAAATCTTACAAGTGTTTGTCTCTTTTAGAATAGTTGCACATTCTAATTTTCTAAAGGTTAAATAACACCATGCTTTCAATGTCCTATTTTATTTCGATTGCATGTTTTTACCTTTAGAGGGCCTTTCCCGATTTTCCTGGCACTTCACATAGGCATTGGTGAGAGGGGAATGACCCAAGTGAGTACAACTGAACCTGAGCATTCCAACTCACTATAATCAAATCGCCTTTTGAGATGAAAATCTTGGAGGACGGAGCTATCTAAGTTTACTCTTATATCAAGCACTTTGTAGGGCCCTTGAGGTCTAAATTATGCTTGTGTGACTACTATTGTTCTTGGTAATTTATTGGGCTATAGGTTTCAATCGCTCTTGTGCAACTACAAAGGATAGTCTTCAAATGAAAACCCTTACTAAGAACTCTAGGAATAGAAGCTACCCAATTCACCTTTGAAAGGTGGATAATCTTTGTGCAAGGGAGATAGTAACTCCCCCAAGAGACTTGCCATATCGTGCCCCCATTAGCGTTTGGAGTCAGCTAATACGGTGTTGAGGATCCATTGCGTGAGACTCAGCAGTTGTATTCTGATTAGCTATTAGGTGTGTACCTGAGTTAAGAAGCAAAGGTTTTCCTCCTCAGCCGACTTCCTAAGATAGCATGATGTGCTTGAAGTCTCTATTTGCGTTAATGGCTAATGTATTTTCTATGTCTTCTTTCCAAGAGTAGAATTAGTATAAAACACTACCCCTTCAAATTCTACTTTTTCATTATCAAACCCCTATTTCCCTCATCTTCATCCATATCAAATCCCTAATCCATTTTCATTTATCTAAACAATCATCAATCCCCAACCAATATCTCTATTCTATCATTAATCCAATCTGGGGTAACCTTCCCCTTCCTCTTCATACCATCAATCCATTCTTCCACAATCATTTTCATTCAATCCTCGAGGACTTAGCACATCAACCTAATCAAATCTCCAAAAATTCTAATCAATCAATCAATATTCCTTTAATCCAATCATCAATCATCAATCCTAATCCAAAGTCAACACTTTTTGAAAATTTAATTTAGACCTATATCTTTAATCAATAAATCATTTGGCTTTTGTGCTTGGGAAAGAATCTCCCCTAAGTACCTTTGCCTCATCTCTTAAGTCGATCAAGATTCCTATCCTATGTCTTTATTTTACTTGGGATCATTAGTCAATCCTTAGTAGAAAGGAGACTTTTATCATTATCCTAAGGTCTAAATTTTATCCAACTTGGTTATCATCACCTTGTTTGTGGTTTCATCAACATGTCCCGCCTAAAATCCTCATCCAAGGACTAAGGTAAAATCTTAATCAAACTCTTGTCCTAATCTAAGGATCCCATCAATCATTCTATCCAACTTTATCAAAATCCAAAATCCTAGCTAAGTCCTTTCATCAACTTTTCTTCCAACAAATTTTATTTTGCCCTATTTTGTTTAGGCATGCAAGTCCACCCTAAGTAGAAGAAGGCTTAATCATTTGGATCCTTCACCCTATTTTTCTTAGGCACACAATTCCACCCTAAGTAGAAGAAGGCTTAATGAGTTGGATCCTTTTGCCCTATTGATCCGAATTATGGATTTGGATGACAACACCTAAGTAAGAACCTGCGGTATTGTAAATTTTGTTTACAAGAACCAAAAAGCATAGAATTGAAGCAAGCCAAAAACTAATCTATTCCATTCAAAAATCCAACATATAGAAGTTCATGAGATTCCAAGGTTCATGAAAACCCCTTGAGAATCGAAGTCCAACAGTCAAATTTGTTTATTACATAATAAAATCTAAAACTATGTAATTTTTCAAAAAACTATATAAAATTTGTCCTAACTTTAACTAGGCATAACTTTCTGCACAGGACTCAAATTTACGAGTCGTTTAACTTGTTGGAAAGGTCTCCAAGAGTTGTAGGTGAGATTTTTTGCCACTTTCAAGGGCTAAAAATGCACTGAAGGCCTTCAAAAATTCCATTTACTAATGTATAGAAAAACTAAAAAAATATGAAAATATTTTTTCAACTATTTCAAATTTTCTTCTGATCACCTATTTTTCTTAGGCAAGCAAGTCCACCCTAAGTAGAAGAAGGCTTAATCAATTGGATCCTTTTGCCCTATTTTTCTTAGGCATGCAAGTCCACCCTAAGTAAAAGAAGGCTTAATCATTTGGATCCTTTTTCCCTATTTTGCTTAGGCATGCAAGTACACCCTAAGTAGAAGAAGGCTTAATCATTTGGATCCTTCGCCCTATTTTGCTTAGGCACGTAAGTCTACCTTAAGTAGAAGAAGGCTTAATAATTTAGATCCTTTTGCCCTATTTTTTTTAGGCATGCAAGTCCACCCTAAGTAGAAGAAGGCTTAATCATTTGGATCCTTTTGCCCTATTTTGCTTAGGCACACAAGTCCACCCTAAGTAAAAGAAGGCTTAATCAGTTGGGTCCTTTTGCCCTATTTTGCTTATGCACACAAGTCCACCCTAAGTAGAAGAAGGTTTAATCATTTGGATCCTCTCATACCCCACTTAAGTCCTATTCCAAGGGCTAAGGTTTAATTTTAATCCAAAACAATATTTTCCTAACCCAAGGACTACTCCAATCTAATCAAATTCAACTCAATCCAAGCAAATCAAATCAAATCAAATCAATCCATCAATATAATATATATTTTCTAAGTCCTAGTCCTCATCTTCATTGAACATCATCTCATTACTTTTTTTCAATCAAGTCTATCCAATCCTAACTTATCCCCCCATCTTCTTGCACTCTACACTTGGGGGAAAGCTTCATCCATGCTATCCTATCATCTGCATTATCCATATCCATTATCCTCTATCTACATCCTATTTGAGTCCATCCTTCTTTCTTATCTTTGGTCTTGACTATCCTATCCATATCCTCCATCTCATATCTCTCATCTTATCCAAATTCATCCCTCATTCCTACCTTTGGTCTTGATCTTGTAATTGGTCCCCCTCCATTTATCCTATATCCACAAACCAATCCAATCATATCATATCATATTCCCCATCCCATCCTATCATATTCAATCATTAATCCCCCTCCCATTTTATCCAATCCTCTCACCTAGAGATCCCGCACACCATCTTGTCTCTTTCATCTATCAATCTACTAGTACCCTACCCATCGAGATGCATCCTCCCCATGTTTGGCAATTTATCCAAATCCATCTTCCTGCCCATCAGGATGTATCCTTCCCATGTCTGGCAGCCTAACCAAATCCATGTCCTACTCTTGGCAAGAGATATCAGTTGGTCATTTGCATGTTGTTTGCATTATTGAGCTTTTCGCTCTGCCTTTTTTATCTTGTGCCCCATGACTGTACCTGTTTAGGGCTGCCCTGATCATCCTATATCTTGGAATGTCTTGGTTGGTGTATAATGGGGCATTGTTTTTATGATATGGTGTTTTTGATGGTTTCTCTTGTATGATCCTACAGTCTTGCATTTACATCATCATCGATGTTTGCTAACCTATGTACACATAGATACCTATTGTTTGAGAGTCTATTCCACACCACAGATATTCAAAACATCTTGATTCCTATAATCAGCAGTGTAGATAATCTATGGCAATATCAAAAACTAGGTTTTCTCTCCATATCTTCATAACAAGAAATCCTATCCACTTCATTTCGTTCATCCATCTCAAAGGATCCAATTCATGTATTCCCTCTTTCATCATCTTCATTCTTTCATTATTTAGTCTTCTAATCCATTTTGAGAGCACACCCATGTTCTTTGAACCCACATGTCCTCTCAAGGGGGCATACATCTACTTCCTTGTCATCCTTCCTCCTTGTCTTCTTCCTCATCTCATGACTGGGGCATCAAGCTACTAGTCCTTATCCTCACCATCCACTATGTTTTACTCTTCTTTGATATAACATCACCTCATGACACTATATCAAAGAGGGGCAAAATGTAGACACCTAAAATTAATTAATTTAATATTTAATTAATTTAAGTCTATCAACATAATTAACCAGTTTAATTGTGTTAATTACCTTCTTTTTAAGGTTAATTAAATCGAATTTTATCAATCTTGTCACTATAGTCCAATAATTAATTTATCAAATAAATTAATTATTTCCCTATTCTTCTAAAGTCAACCAAATCATGAAGTCTTCTAAATTCCTCTTAAGTTAATTAATTCCAATTAATTAAATTACATCATGTGATTCCCACAAATAACTTTTCCTAATCCCCACTCAGCCTAATTAATTCTTTCTTAATCATACTTCCCATTATTCTCCAATTTTATAGTCCTCCACTTATGTCACATCAACATTGAGACTTTCAAGGAAATTCAAATTTCTTTGAATCCCCCCATGCATCCTTTATTTTAGAATTTTAAATTCCTCTTTCCTCTCCCCAAGGAATTTTATATTCCTTTTTATTCTCCCCATGCACCTTGATCCATGTCTTCGCTCTCAAATCAATCTCAACCCTTCTTCCCAAAGTCAATCTTGGACCTCCATTGGCCTCCTCCAATCTATAAATTGTAGTCTCATTTCCTCACAAATTACTACATTGAATCTTTTTCTAATCTTATGTTGTCCCTTTCTTCCTCTATCTCCTTCTATCATATCCAAATAATCCCTTATCCAAAAATAACCTTTTTCATCCAAATCCATCTATTCCTCATCCATCATAATCCAAATCCAATCCTAATCCACCAATCTTGTTAATCATTTAGAGAGCATTCCACATCCATCAAGAAGAACATATCCAAACAAGTGGAGCACAAGGGCGCCTCTACTTCATCAAGCTCAATCGAAGGAACAAGAGAGACTCCTCTCTTGCAAGGTATAATCTAGTTAGCTTGTTCTTTTCATTTAGATTTTATGCTTATTTGGATTTAACTAACTTGCTAACCTTGCATGAGGGTTTTACCTTGCTTCACCTGGCATATATGTGTATGACCATGGAAAACTAATTTGCCTTTCTTTGCAAAATGCAATATAGTTTTGTTTCGCTTGTTTTGATAATGATGTTGTCAGATATAAAATCTTTGGTTGATCTAGTATTCCAATATTGACTGCTTCGGTTGGCTCAATCAGTATAGAAGGTCTCTCCTAGTAATACTTGGGTAAAGTGTCAAATCTCCCATCCTTTGGTGCCTTGAGGAGGTTTTCACCATTGGATACATCCTTTATTTTTACTTTTCCTTGATCTAATGTTGCCATTAACTAGTTTTCAACATTAGACCTGATATTTGTTTTTCTTTTCACTTTTGCAACTGAGAGATTTGGCATCCCCTTAAGTAGAAGATGTGTTACTAGATTCACTGGTGGAATTTGTTTTAGGTTCGACCGTGTTGAGGTATAAGGTAATGGCATGATCGTTAGGGAAGGTTTCCATCTCAATGGTCCCTCATTTTCCCAATCAATAAGCTTGAGATACAGTAATGGTAAAGGATCGTCATATTGTTGTGTATCAAGAGCACTAAGGGCCATGATGGAGATATCTAAGTCTTCAATGACTATTTCTAAGTCCAAAATATTACTTTCCTCAGAATGACCTCCAACGAGTAGTTCCTGATCGTCCTCAATAGAGTCAAAATTGATATATTGTAGTTCCCATTTGAGTGGTCTATACTTTGACATTTTCCCTTCATATGAGTGGACTACATCAATGTCAATATCTTTTACATGACATGAATCTTCAAAAAGATGTTTGGAATGATATGAATCCTATTCCCATTCACTAGAATTTGTTTCACTAGAATCTTGTAACCTCTTGTCTTCTTCTTGTTACCAGTGAGCCGCTTCTTCTTCTTGTTTGTGAATAACCTCTTGTTGTTTATGGATAACTTCCTCTTTTTGCTTATGTGTGGCTTCTTCTTCTATCTGAATGCCACGTTATTCTTGTTGTCATTCATACTCTTCCTCTTGTTGACTGTGAGATGTTCCTTCTTATTGTGGATCTATATTACTCTTTCCAAAGCCTAATCTTGATTTACACTTAGGAAGTTGAGAAGGAAGTTGTATTGGTTCTAAGATACCTTCTTTTCTTTCAACCACATGACCACTGCCACCGTATCCCATTTTTCCCATGATATCATATCCTTCTCCATATTACTCTACTAGAATACTAAGATTGTTGACTTCTGGTTAGAATTTTGCCTCATCTTTGTATAACCTTTGCAAAACATCCTTGTCTTCAATTTCGTCAGCTAAGGTACCCGCTTTGACAAATGCTCCATCAAGAATTTTAATTGGTTTTGAGATAGGTGGTTGTTTTGAATTTGATGGTTTGCCATATTATCTTGGAGAGAGTGGTAGGTCTAGTAGTGAATATTCCCCTAGACCTTTGTCTTTCAGATGTACCTTTTTTCTCAAAGCTTGATAAGATTGAAGCAAAAGTGTTTTCCTTAGGTGGTGTAGTAGAAGAGGATGCTTCTCTATTATGTGGAACAATGACCTCTTAAACTAGTTTTAGGTTACTGCAATATTGAAATGGATTTGAATCTACTAGAATAGTTATCTCTTGTCCATTATAGGGAAACTGGAGGCACTGGTGGTAAGTTGAAGGAATAGCTTTCATGTCATGGATCCAGGGTCTCCCTAGGAGTATGCTATAAGACAAATTAATGTCCAACACTTCACATACTGTATCCTTTTGTGCAGGTCCAACTCTGATTGGCAACACTACAATCCCTTTGGAGGAATGCTCTTCTTCATCATAGGCTTTGATTGCTATCTTTTTGTGAAGAACAACTACATCTTTAGAATAGCCTAAGGCATAAACAAGGCTTAATGAGCAAATATTTAGGCCAGCTCCTCCATCTATTAAAACATGTTTTTTGTGTTTTTTATGAATGAGAACTTCGATATGAAAAGGAGTGATATGTGGATGTTGCAAGGACATGACATCATCTTCTGTGAAGGATAATAAGCAATGAGGCACTATGATATGTCCCACCATGGTTTGGAATTGATCAACACCTAGGTCTTTTGGGACTATGGTATCTACCAAAGCCTTTTCAAGGATCTCTTTATGTGTGGGTGATATTTTCAAGAGCTCTAGTATTGAGATTTGCATAGGGGTCTTCTATAATTGGTCCACTATATTTTATTGTTTAGAAGTGGAGGGTGCATTAGTTGTGGGACCCGGTGAAGTGATCTTAGCTTTACTATGTGTGATAGCATGTGCAGGTTATGGTTGTTGGAATCCAAGAAGACTCAGAGTGGGGGGTGAATCAGTGTTATGCCGAAATGTTTAGTTTAACCTTATTATAACATGCATTCACCAATCGGTAAACCGGTACATATATAATTGAAAGAAGTAAAGATATCAATGAACCAATCACACAAATTAATACCATAACATAGAGAGTTTATACATAGAAAACTTAAAAGAGGAAAAAACACAGTGGGATTTGTGACCCACAATATCAATCCACTAGCCATATCAAGAGACATTACATAATATGGGGGCCTGCACATGCAGGAAGGCTTACCGCCTAGAGCACATTGCTCAATACAAAGGAGTCTCACTGACTACATTCACTTTGAATAATGAAATGTAAAACTAAACTCATTTAATGCATCTTTTATACCTGATCGCGTTCTAGTTCAAGCTCTGATTATTCCGGTTTTGAAACCCTTAAACCCTTACCGGAATAACCTTCGCTTTGTGAGCGCATCCAAAATCAACTATAGATCATTACATAATATTGACCTCTTACACAAATGACCTCATATACATGATCTTCACATTACTTATCTAATCACACAACATCATTGTCATCATGTCTCAAAATTATCTAATAACTGACCTGTATACCCTTACAGTCCTTCATGACTCATGTCAGCTTACATAGATAATACAAAATGATTATACATGTCGGCTCATTACGTATATACATAAATAACATAATGGATATTCGATTGTCGGATCTCCCAATGATATCGGTCTCCTATACCAGTACCCTGTTTGCCAGTTATTATCTTTGCCTGATCTGCAAATCATGTCGGTCTTCAATGTTGGTACCCATAGAATCCTTCCTATTGGTGAAGATACCTATCGGTGTCGGTGAAGTATCTGTCGGTGAAGTGTCTGTCGATGAAATACCAAACCAAAGAATGAAGCCGGAACATGTTGTCATCAATGACAACATATGAAACCAATCAAATGAGTGTCAGTTGCCAACAATCTCCCCCTTTGGTATTGATGGCAACACTCATGTGAAAAATGATAATGATTTCCATCTACCGGATTCACCCTGAGACTGCTCCCCCTGAGCTGAATATTCATTTGTAATCATCATCTGTACAAATACTCCTTATCTCTTGATGTCAAGGATTTATTTTTCACCTATACCTCCCCCTTTGGAATCAATTCCAAAAAAAACACCAAAAACTAGGATGAAGAATGAAATTAGGTACAAAGAATGCGTCCCAAAACACCTTACCAGAGCTGACTATACTTGAAAATTTCCGGATAGGCTTTCTCCAAAAGCTCTAGATAAGTGTCCTAGCCAGATTTGAATGTGTTGGATATTGATACAAGTTTGTTAAGCATATGAGCTTGGGACTCTTTATCCTTAAGCTCTGTGGGTGCGGGCTTGCCAACCATATCTATGCATTCCTTTTATGTACACTCAAGGAATCCAACTGGGGACTCACCAATCCTTTGATCCCTTTAGCTCTCCTAATGATTTTGTCTCTATCCCTTTCAAGAGCTGAAATTTGAGCTTCTAACAACAAAATTTACCCATCAATAGATGTATTCAAAGAATTGGAACCATCAAAAGAATTAACTATACCTGCAATTTTATCCTGAGAATCTTTAATGCCTTTATCTATATTTGCAGTTAGTAATATGGTGTTACAACATACTATGTATATATTTGTACATTTCCTTAAAGAATTATCAATTAAATTCAGTTTGTCAATAATCTCTTTCTTTTCTGATTCAATCAATTGATCAAAAGTGGCTTTCTTAGCTTGAGTGAATCTTTCCAATGCCTGTCAGCTAGATATTTGTTACAGTGATTGAAAATCCTTAGAGATGTGCTGAGTAATTATTTTGAGCTTGCCGGATGGGCTTGCTCCATTGTCAAATTGGCACTCTGGGACAAGTCTATGCAATATTGGAATTGATTGATCAATTATTCCCTTGTCCACTGATCCTTCCTTCATCATCTTTTGAGCAGCTATCATCATGAGCTTAGTAGAACTCATCTCAATTATGCTCTTCTACTCTCCCTGGGAGGTGTCAATTGATAAAAAAGATGTGCTAGCTACCGATTCCCTATCGGATTCCTCTCCCTTTCTCTCTGATAGTTTAATACCTTTAATAACATCCTCTTTTGCACCGGTGGCTTCGCCACTTGGTGCAGTGTCTATTACTGTCAGTTCCTCATTAACTGTATCCACAAACTATACATTCTATGTATCTATCGATATATGTACATTATCTACTTTTTCCGGTACCTCCTCTATGTCCTGTACATCTGATTTTGTCGAGGGCTCTACATCCAATTCCTTAGAATCTTTCAAAATTGTAGGTAGGGTACCCACTACACCTTTGCCTTTCCCTTCAGTCAGGATGTCAGTAGTATCAATCTTAGCTTTTGGTGAGGAGAAGAAACCAGGGTTGTCAACAAAGAATTATACCCATGCCTTGTGAGTTTCACTGATTATTTCATTAACCCTGCCTCCCATAAGACTAATTATCATGTTCTTGCTACGAAAAATTGTTCTGTCTGCAACTTCAATGGTCATATCCAACTCATTTGGAGTAATTGAACCACAAGTAGTTAATAACTCTTGAATTTTTATGCGATTGTCCTCCTCCATAGCAGATAATCTCCTAGCATCTAGATTATTATACAGTTGTGTCAGTATTTTCTTTTCAATTACTAATAAAGCCTTCTTAAATATATCTAGGCATAACAAGACTGCTTCCTCAATTTCTTTCTGCTCATCATCATCTAAGTGTTCATAATAGTATTGTATGTTTCTCAAAATTCCATCCTTGGTGATTTCATCTATCAGTTCTACACAAGTCTTGGGAGGGATTATAGATACATTACCGATTACAATAGCAATGTCTATGTCTTCCTTCTTTCTTCTGCCAATACAAGATGGAGAAGAAGGTGTAAGAGATGTTTCCTTTGGAGCTCTTTTCTTTTTAGGTTTGTTGGTAGGTACCTTGATTGTGACATTTCTTACCAGTTGCTTCCTTGCCTCCTCCTTAGACTCCTCACCTTTCTTTCTCAATACCCTCTTGAATGCTAGAGGAGTGTCATCTTCAGTTCTAGAGTCTGGTGGAATAGGCTCAATGAATATTTTAGGCTCTTTCCTCTTCCTTCCTTTTGTTGGAACAACATCCATTAAGGCCTTGATGTCTTGGGATACTTTTCAACAAATTTGTTGGCCTTACCTTGTTGTTTCTCCCTCTTCTTCCAATTGAATTCAGTTTGAACCTCTTGCTTCTTTTTCTTTGCAGTACCAAAAGACATTTCAGCCTCATCAATTGGAGCATTGATCAACATTTTAGCATAAGCATCCAAAATCACAACATCAACCTCATATCCCATCTCCTCTATTCATTTCTTTTGGGGTTTAACTGCTTCCATTAAGGTTTCATCCTTTTTTACCATAAAGTAGACCTCGATTGAGTATTTGTCAACAATGTGTTTAGGAACTCTCTCTCTCTCTCTGGATTTCATTGCTTTCTGAAATGCCTTGAAATAACCCCAAACCTTATCATCTCACAGGCTTCCTAAGCTAGCAATGGATTGCTTCAATTGTCTTCCTATCAGGATGTCAAATGCCCACTCTCTTTCCCAAACTGGGAGTTTCATTAAGGAAAAATAGCATTAAGAAGACAATGAGATTCCCATACTAGAATACCCCCTTTTTCTCTCCTTTAATCTTTCCAAGGTTAATGATCAACTCGTCATTCATCCATCCACATAGATCTATTTTCTCATTTTCTCTCATAATTTTATGTGTGGCATATATGAAGGAGATAGAAACAGAATTGAGATGATTGGAATGAGTTACCTCATACCCAATGATCATGTTGCCAAATCTGATGTCTCGGTCAGTGATGGTGTTGACCCTCATTGATCCCCAATCCGAAGTTGCGTCCATGAGTTTGTTAACTTGATCATTTGAAATCTTTTTCTCTGGATGCTGACCAATATGTGGAAAACCAGTGATGGACCTAATGACCTCCTTTGAGATCTTATATGGTATGTCCAACCAAATGAACTCTCCATGAACTCTATTTAGTACATAACAAAGATCTCATCTTTGAATACAAGGATATAAAGAATACCAGTAAACCCTAGATCTTCAATGTGCTTATATTCAGGTTTGATCTTTCCCGAGTCACCCATCAACTAATTCATGTACATATTCTTGATATCACTGGTACCTAGATCCTCAATGTGGTAATGAATATATGCTCTGACGTCTTCCACATAAACAACTCCTTCTGAAACACATGAAAATGCACCAACTGAATCATCCAAGGTGGCAATATGCGGGCATTGCTTGAAAATTGGTCTGGGATGATCCTTAACCTTGACAACAGTTGGATTTGTAATAAAAGTAGGTGCAGAGGATGATCCACCTTCCATGATGAGAGATGGATGCGATAAATACCTGAGAAATGGTTGCTAGTGAATAACCCTAGAGAATTATTTTGAGTGCTGGTAGAATCACTGAAGAAGATTTCTGATCACTTTGAATTGCCTTAGACTCACTCTATATCACTCTTAATCACTCTGAATGAAAGGTGATAAAAAATGAAGTGGATTCAACCTTTTAACCTTCGAGAAATCCTAATCCGCCATTGATATAAATGTCTTCTGGTGGAACAAACCGAGTCTCGATCAGACATCTCCATGCCAGATAAACTTTTTCTAATGTCTGGAACTTCTTCCAAATCTCCTTCCCGAGGCTTATGCAATATTTTCATGAAATTTGCCTACCCCTAAGGCATCTACCTTAGTTACCGAATGATCTTCCTACCGGTGTAGGAGAAATCTACTCTATCGATTGAGTAACCGAAGCAGTCCCATTTTTTGATTGATCATCTGACTTCCTGACCCATTTCTTGGTATAATCTTGCCAGATTTCATTGACCTTTTCTTTCCCTTTATCATTTGATCCATCATTATTAACCGATGGATTTTTGCTTCTACAAAACTTAGCTATATGTCCAATCTTGGTGCATGCATAACATGTAACATTGTTCTTTTGGATTGCTTTGCTATAACCAAAATAATTGCTTGACCTGCATTGATTAGCCATATGTCCAAATTTTCCACATGCATGAAATTTTACATTCATTCTGCTATCTTTTATCTTATGACCATACTTATTGCATTTGGAACATTGACCGAGAGTAGAATTATAGTTCTGATTTGCTCTATTTCTACATTGCCTAGCCATATGAGAAAATTTGTCACAAACAAAGCATCTACCATTGAATTTGTAAGCATTGAGCTGCCTTACCGGTGTCCTCTAGTTTTGGTTATTCTGATCTTCATTTGCAGTACCAGAGCTTTGACCTTGTTCAAATCCAAGTCCACTGGAATCTTTGTTCTATCTTTGGCTTTCCAATAGTTCATTAAGTTATGTTGAACTAATTTTTAATTTATCCGTGTACTCATTTGCAATAGTCAAATCATCTCTTAGGATTATCATATGTCTTTCAAGTTCTTATTCATTGCTTTGGGATTGTACTAATTTTGTTCTTAACACATCATTTTCCTGAGCCAACCAGATGCATTCTTCAAATCTGTCTTTCAGAGATCTCCCAAGGTTTTCTTCATTTATCTTTCAGTCTTCAATCTCCTTTGACATCCTCATAGTTAGGGCTTTCATTTCATTCCTCATGACAACATTCTCTTGACTATGCTTCTAAATTTTTTCACTAAGGGCATCTTTCTCTTTATTATCCTGATTTTGCAGAAGTTCCTTCCTCCTAGCTTGAACAGATGACAACCTCTCCTGTAGGATAAGAATGAATTACTTTGTAGAATTTAATTCATCTTGTAACTTCAAGTTGTTCATCCTTTCAGCATCATAATCTTCAAGTGCAACCTCAAGTTGCTTTTCCATACTCATTTCCATGGATTCCAAATTTAGGATCTTCCTCAAGCTGTTAGACTTCCTCTGAGGCACAAGGCTCTGATACCATTTGTTGGAATCCAAGTACACTGAGAAGGGGGGTGAATTAGTGTTTTGTTAGAATGTTTAGTTCTAACATTATTATAACATGCATTCACCAACTAGTAAACTGGTACATATATAATTGAAATAAGTAAAGAAATCAATGAACCAATCACACAAATGAATACCATAACACAAAGAGGAAAAACCATGATGGGATTTGTGACCCACAATATCAATCCACTAGCCATATGAAGAGATATTACATAATATGGGGGCCTGCATATGTAGGAAGGCTTACTGCCTAGAGCACACTGCTCAACACGAAGGAGTCTCACTGACTATAGTCACTTTGAATAATAAAACATAAAACTAAACTCATTTAATGCATCTAATATGCCTGATCAAGTTCTGGTTCAAGCTCTAACTGTTCCAATTTTGAAACCCTTAAACCCTTATCGAAATAACCTTCACTCTGTGAGCACATCCAAAATCATCTACAAATCATTATAGAATATTGACCTCTTACACAAATGACCTCATATACATGATCTTCGCATTACTTATCTAATTACACAACATCATCATCATCATGTCTCAAAATGATCTAATAATTGACCTATATACCCTTACAGTCCTTCATGACTCATGTCGGTTTACATAGATAATACAAAATGATTATACATGTCAGCTCATTACATATATACATAAATAACAGAATGAAAATCTGATTGCCGGATCTCCCAATGATGTCGGCCTCCTATACCAGTACCCTATTTACCAATTATTATCCTTGCCAAATCTACAAATCACATCGACCTTCAATACCAATACCCATAGAATCCTTCCTACCGGTGAAGATACCTGTCGGTGCTGGTGAAGTGTCTACTAGTGAAGTGTTTGCTAGTGAAGTACCAAAACAAAGAATGAAGCCGGAACATGTTGCCATCAATGACAACATATGTGTGAGATTTTGCCAAGATCAAGGGCACAATGAAAAGTATTAAAATAGAGACAAAAGAATGACAAGAACAAACTGTATTCTCATCAATATGCAAATGATCAACTGGATTCACCAATACAATGAATATAGGCCTTCTTATATAGGCAAGGCCATATGGATGTACGAGCACACAATCATGACATGTGGCTCAATGAGAAACAAGGGTAGGTAAGAAATACTAGGGGTAGGTAGGAGAAATAATATAATATTCCATAAGAGGTGGATGACCCACCGAATGTGGAGTGTAACAACAAAACAAGACCACAAAAGGTGGAATTTCTCCTACAAGCTCTATCCCTATGTGCACACTTCCCTAAGTGTCTCAAATCCAAACTACAAAGAAATGCATTATCCTAAGTTAACGTAAGTAAAGTGTAATAATATCCATAATGAATATTTATTTACACCAACACCCCCCCTTAAGTGCAACTTAGGGGAATGAAGACTTAAGTCAACAATGCAAGATGGGTCTCGGCTACTAGGCCATGATAGGTACCCATGTACAATATGCAAATGCAAGAAAAACTATGCAATGCAATCTCTCACAAATGAAGAAAGGGAGAAAACTTAGTGGGAAAAAACTCCCCCCCAAAAAATAGATGAAATTACAAAAGACTCTCAAAGAAGAAGGACAAAACCTGAAAGAGGAAAAAGTCCCCCCCATAAGAGAGGAAGGATAAGTTAGCTGACCCCCCCTAATGACACATCTTGCACCCCCAAGAGAGCTCGCAACTGCTGGAACTTACTCTCAGTGAAAGGTTTGGTGAATATGTCAACAACCTGCTTTGTTGTAGGACAATACTACAAGTCAATGACCTACTCTTGAATCAACTCTCAGATATAGTGCATATGGATCTCGATGTGTTTGGTCCGCTGGTGCTAGATCGGGTTCTTCAAGATTGCAATAGCACTCTGATTGTCGCAATGTAGAACCGTTGGTCATGGAGTGGTGAACCCAAACTCTGTGAGAATCTGTTGGAGCCAAATGGTCTCAGTCACTGCATTAATAGTGCCTTGATACTCAGCCTCAGTTGAAGAGAGAGAAATAGCATGTTGCTTCTTTCTCTACCAACAAATGGGGCCTAAACCAAGGTGAAAACTGTAACCGGAAGTAGACTTACAATCATCAAGATCGCCAGCCCAATCAAAGTCTGTGTAACCAACCAGATGAAGTCTTGTGCCTGCTGCATGGTGAATCCCATAGTGATGTGTACCCTGGATGTAATGAAGGATGCGTTTGGCAGCTTTCCAATGAAGCTCATGTGGTTCCTGCATGAAGCGGGAAACCATGCCAACTGCAAATGAAATATCAAGGCATGTATGGGTCAAGTAGATGAGACTACCCACAAGCTGATGATACAAAGTGGCATCAACTGGTGGAGAAGAAAACTGAGCCTCAAGCTTGACTCCTGAAAGAAAGGGAGTCGGTGCAGGCTTACAATCAGCCATATGAAAGCGTGCAAGTAGATCAAGAGCATACTTGGGCTATGATAGTGTAATCTTGGAAGGTGACTATGAAATCTCTATCCCGAGAAAGTAGTGCAAAAGACCCAAGTTAGTCATAGAAAATTTGTCATGCAAAGCAGATTTGACCCTGCTAATGATGGATGCAGTACTCCCTGTAATGATCAAGTCATCAACATAGAGCACAAGTATCAATTGAGAGTTATCCTATCGCAAAATGTAGACATTTGGATCGGAATGACACCTAGTGAACCCTACGGAGAGAAGAAAGGAATCCATCTTGGCATACCAAGCCCTGGGGGCCTGCTTAAGGCCATAGAGAGATTTCCTTAGTCTGCAAACCAAGGAAGTATCCTGGATGAAACCCTGCGGCTACTCCATATAAATCTCCTCATCAAGGTCACCATGAAGAAAAGAACTCTTCACATCCATCTGATGTACAACCCAACCATGAGCTGTAGCAATAGCGAGTGTCAAGCGAATGAAGTTCATCTTGGCTACAGGTGCAAAGGTCTCGGTATAGTCAACACCTGCTACTTGGTAGGAACCTTCCGCAACAAGTCGAGCCTTGTACTTATCCACACTACCATCTACTAGAAACTTGGTCCAATAGATCCACTTACATCAAACCATCTTTCTCCCCTTAGGGAGATGGACTAAATCCCATGTGTTGTTCCTCATCAAGGAACTATACTCTTCCTCCATAGCTTGGTCCCACTCAGGAACCCCTGATGCTTCCTGAAATGTTTATGGATCGGAAGCGGTAGCAATGAATGCATGTGGAAGATCCTAATGTTGTGATCGAGTTCTCCGTGTATCTGAAGGATCCCCAACAAGAGAACCCACAGACTCAAGTGTCTGTCAGGCCCAACGAGGTCTAGGTGGAGGTGGAGAACAAGGCTCCTCAACTACAAGTGGACCCTGCGGAGGTGTAACCCTGGAAGTCAGAGTTGAAGGAGTCTCATCATCTGAATCACTAACATCACTATCCACAATGGAGTAAGGTGGAGGAGGTAGAGAGGCTAAGCTAGGAGAGCTTTCCTCAAAGTGAACACTCCTCTCAATGAACACCTCATGTGTCTTAGGATCCATCAATCTATATGCCTTAACACCCTAAGGATATCCAACAAATATGCAAGGATGACTTTGTGGTTCCAATGCCTTGCATTTCTATGGAGGTATCCAAGCCCATGTTGGACACCCAAAGACTCTGAAATGTCTCACAATCATTTTCCTACTAGCCCAAGCTTCAAAAGGAGTAATACCTTGCAAAGCTTTGTGAGGAACCTGATTTTGGATGTGTGTGGCACAACTGATAGCCTCTACCCAAAAGGCAGGATCAAGAGAACATGCATGTATCATACAACTAGCCATTTCTTTAAGAGTTCTATTCTTGCATTCTGCAACTCTATTCTACTATGGAGTGTATGATATGGAATGCTAAAGATCAATCCCCTCAAATGTACAAAAATCCTAGAGTCTCTTGTTCACATATTCCCTTCCATTATCTATACGAAGAATCATCACCACTTTCCTGGATTGCTTCTCCACATGAGTCTTGAAGTCCTGAAATTTGTCAAATACTTCACTCTTATGAATAAGAAAGTAGACCCAAGTGAAGTGGGAGTAGTCATCAATGAAGGTGAGGACATAGCGGGCCTTACTAAATGAAGGTGCTAGAAATGGAGCTGCTACATCACTGTGAACAAGTTGAAGAACTTCCAAATCTCTCCAAGCTTTCCCTTTATCAAACTTTTCCTCGGGATGCTTGCCCATGGAACAACCTGAACATACACCCTCTAAAAAACTAATTCGAGGTGGACCTGTGACCATGTCTTTAGTGCCAAGCTGCTGAAGATAGCAGTAGTTGAGGTGACCAAATCGCTCATGCCATAGCTTACTTTCTAAATTTGAATGAGTAAGCAAGGCCCTAGAAGGTGAACTTGGCACAAAGTGGGAGAATGAATAAAGCCTTGAGTTGTCATTGACTTGTCCCACTGCTACCAAGGCATCATCATCAAGTTCCTTTACCACAACTGAGTCTGGTGTAAACTCAACATTTTTCCCATTCCCATAGTGAGTGATTTGGTAGATAGAGAGAAGGTTGGTAGACAAGTTAGGAACATAGAGAACATTCTCAAAAGTTCCATCATCCATGTCAATTGAACCTTTCCCTTCAACCTCTACTTGTGTATCATCACCTATGTAAATGTGAGGTACCTTAGATGGCTCCAATGAAGAAAACTGCTCCTTTGTAGAACCCATGTGATATGAGGCACCTGAGTCAAGTATCCACTGCTATGAAGAACTTGTTGTAGCCACAAATGCTTTCCCTTTTCCCTCAGACTGTGAGGAAGAGGAAGGAGATGAATCCTTCTTTGTGTAGGTGGATGGCAAGTTGATGTTGTTTTTCTTAAGAAGATTAGTTAACTCATCAACTTGCTTTGTGTGACTTCGATACTCATCATGACCATACTTCTTGTAATATGCACAAGTTGGCTTATCCTTCATAGGTGGTGTCCCCTTCTTGGAAGAGGATGAAAAATTGCCTTGTGATGGAGAGGATGATTGTCCTTTTTCCTGTTGTGGTTGTGACTTAGATTTCTTCTTCTTCTTGTTGGAATCTTTGCCTTGACTTCCTTGATTCCCTTGATTAGCCACCAAATCCTTGGACTTTGAAGACTTGAGAAGCCCCATGTTCAACAACTTAGATTGTTCCAATATCAACATTTCTGTGAAAGCATCAAATGAAGGCATAACATAGGAACTCCCCACTCTCAAATGATGAGTTTGGAAGCTAGACACAAATGCTGCATATTCTGGTGCAATCTTGTCCAGCAAGTTGAATATCAACTGAGCATCCTTTTTGTCAATTCCACAATCCTTAAGCTTTTCTCTTAGCTCATTTTCTTTGGTGAAATAATCTTGGATTGTATCAAAACTCTTGGGATCCAAGTTGGTGAGCTCATTGTCAATCTTATAACCTCTGATTTCATCAACTTGACCATACAATTTCTGAAACATATCCCAAGCATCTTTGATTGTAGTACACTTTTCAATATGAAAGATGAGGTCATCTGATACATACTTGTGCAAAGTTCCAAGATCCATGCAATTATTAGTGAGCCATTCTAATTGAGCATTAGGATCAGCCTTAGGATCAGGTGGTGTTGCTATTGTTCCATCTATGTAATGTGTGAGACCTTTTTCCATTAATTTGCTCCATACTTTAATTTTCCATGATGCATAATTATGTGGAGCTAAAGGTGGAAATTTATGAGGACTCATTGCAACAAAAATGAAAGAGCACAAGGAAAGAGAGGCACAATCACACAGGACACCCCCCCCCCCCAAATTCACTCAATCAAAGAACCCCCCCAAAAGTGATGATTTGGCACTTTATACTTAGTGCATGTACAATGGGCCACTTGCAAAAAATGGCAAAGTAGACTTCTGATTTCAATTTTACAACTGCCTCAATAAGGCCAAAAGAGACTCAAACTAATAATGCAAGAGATCTAAACTAAGATCCAAGCAATTTACAAGTACCAAATAGGCCAAATAAGACTAATATCTGAAAGTACAATTTCTACTTAAAATATCTGAAATTTGATCACAGATTATGAAAGTAGATGAAAAAACATGCACTTTCAAAAAAAATGGCACTTGAAAAGGAGGTCATATGAGCTCAAACGAGGCCTTTGAAGTTGCAGAATTGAGGATTGGATAGGTACAGCTGAGAGAATCTGAAAATTCCGAAAACTCGTACCGCCCGAATTGGGCAGAAAATTTCCTCCACACCCAAAAATCGATTTTCACCAAAATAGGTCGAATTTATACTCGATTTTTATGGAAACAGCCTCTCGGACGCAATGGGGAGGTCAAAAATGCTCCAAGATGCCTCCAAAAAGTGCAGTTCCTCATATCCAAAAATAGAAGCCTTCCACGATGTCTCCAAAAACCAATCAATGAAGCCCCAATGGCTCTGATACCATGTGAGATTTTGCCAAGATCAAGGGCACAATGAAAAGTGTTAAAATAGAGACAAAAGAATGACAATAACAAACTGTATTCTCATCAATATGCAAATGATCAACTGGATTCACCAATACAATGAATATAGGCCTTCTTATATAGGCAAGGCCATATGGATGTACGAGCACACAATCATGACATGTGGCTCAATGAGAAACAAGGGTAGGTAAGAAATACTAGGGGTAGGTAGGAGAAATAATATAATATTCCACAAGAGGTGGATGACCCACCGAATGTGGAGTGTAACAACAAAACAAGACCACAAAAGGTGGAATTTCTCCTACAATCTCTATCCCTATGTGCACACTTCCCTAAGTGTCTCAAATCCAAACTACGAAGAAATACATTATCCTAAGTTAACTTAAGTAAAGTGTAATAATATCCATAATGAATATTTATTTACACCAACAATATGAAACCAATCAAATGAGTGTCAATTGCCAACACTGGTTGGGGTTTCTCTTTGACTACAATGACGTTGACCATATTATCATATGCATGAGCATAATTAACCTTTTCTTTTCCTTTGCCATCTCTGGTTGTTGACATCTCACCTTTCTCATAGTTTGGTAACAGAGTTTTAAATGTTGTGTGTGATTCATTTTTTATGTGCCCACATACCGTTATGACCTCGTTATCTATCAAATCTTGAATTACATGCTTTAATCATTGGAAATCATTTGTTTGGTGTCCTTTACTTCGATGATAATTATAGTAATGATTTTCATTCCACCAAGAAGGTTTTACCTTTGGTTCAAATTCTCTTACTTATGGTAAGTTAATCAATTTATTTGCAATGAGTGTCTTTAATGGTGATTCAAGTGGTTCACCAATAGGTGTGAATTTTCTGTGAAAGTTGGTGGAGGGTAGCCTTGGTTTGTTATTATCTAATTGGTTATCAAGGTATGCCTTGATAGGTTGACTATGGTTTGCTTGGGTTTCATGGTATTAGCATCCACTATCTAATCATTAACAATGTTATATTCCAAAATTCTAGTTTATCAACGTTATTATTAGTATTTTTGAAAGAATTATTCCCTTCTTTCTAAAGCTTCACTACCCCTTTCTTGACTAAAGCTTCTTCGATTTTGAGCCCATTTTCAACCATCTTATCAAAACTTGGGGGACATTGTAGTTTAAGGGGGTAACTCATTTCATCATTTAAGTTGTCAATGAAAATGTCCATCTTTTCATTAACTAAGACTGGACATGGATACCTTGCAAATAGCCTTCTCCATCTTGTAAAAATGTCATAAAGGGTTCTCCATTCTTTTGTTTTGCATTACACAGGTCTAACATGGTGATCTCATTTTGAATGTTATACGAATATTGGGATACAAACTTACTTACCAATTCCTCAAAAGTTTTGATGCCAAGCAGTAGTTTAGAGAGCCACTCCATAGCTTGCCCACTTAAACTCTTAGGAAATAGTCTCATTAGATATGTGTCTTCATGTGCGAACCCCATACTCATTGTGCAAAATTACCTGACATAATCTTGCGGATCGGTTATCCCTTTATATTTGTCATATTTAGGGATTTCACAATTTGGAGGGAATGGTATCATGTTGAGACTTCTATTAGACGGATAAGGACAGATGTCTTATAGTGAATATCGCTTAGTCGTTCCCCTTTTCATGTCTTGAAGTTGTGTTTGAAGTGCTTGAAGTTTTTGAGTAAGAGCCAAAAGGGGATTATCATCATTCCTTGGTTCGCTATCTCAATTGTTTCGACTCCTTTCATTATGAGTCTCATTGGTATCATTTCAAGTTTCACTAGTTCTCTCGCCTTGTGTTAAATTTCTAACATCAAAATCATTAGGCAGCTTGGCACCTTGACATGCTAACATGAGGAAATATTTTTCTTTATCCAATTCAAGGACCTTTTCCATGAATTTACTAAACTTTGGATCTTGTTGAGCCTCTTTGATTGTTTCTTCCGTTATTTCCTCATCATCATTATATTCACTATTGGATCCATACTGATGAAAGAAAGGATTCTCTTCTGCCATTGTGGACTTTTGTTTTGTTTTTTTTGTTCAACTTCCTTCTTTGATTCCTTGTCAAAGATAACATACAAATGATCTAAGTATTTCGAAAGGTCTGATTTTTGAAAATGCGATTCAATAGGTGATTGTTAGAATTCATGATTGATGAATTCCCACAAGCCCAAATAATCATTTGCAAGAATACCTGTTACATACAAAGGAGAAATTGTACAACAAATGAGAATATTGAAGACAATAACAAGAATTGATTGCTTGATTCATAATGAAGGATATGTCATCCTTATAAAGAAACCTAATTCTAAAGATAGAAACCCTAAAAAGCAATTAATAATTAATAATGAATTAATTATTAATATACCTAAGGGATGCATGCATATTAAATAATTATTAAATGCCTAAAAAAGCTTCCTAAATTTAGCTTAAGTGAAAAAAGAAAAGGTGACTTAATTAATTAATCAATATGATTAAATTAATTAAGTAAATTAAACCTTTTACTCTAACACCCCCCCTTAAGATGAATTTAGGGAGTAGCCAAAAACCTAAGTGCATGAATGCAACTACATGCAACAAAGACAACTACATGAAAATTTGGGTCCCGACAACAAGGCCTGATGAGGTACCCAATCACAACATGCAAATCTCTATAAAGTGGAGAAAAGGAGAAAACCTAGTGGGAACAAAACTCCTCTCCAAAAAGAGACAAAGGAAGACCATGAAGCCCTCCAAAAAATGTAGAATCTCGTAGGAAGAATGAGAACTAACGTTGCACCACAAATGTCAAAGTGTGACAAAACCAAGTACCAATCTCGATGATGATGAATCATTCGCTGCAGATGATAAAGATCAGGCACACAAACCAAGTATGGGAACCATCAGTTACACAAACATACTGGCATGCTCAATAGAGGAAATAGGTCAAAGGTTTGATATTGAATTCCTCATCTACAATACGGAAGGATTGCATCATATGTTTCATCAAAATCTAAGTTACTGGTTCGGGTTCGGGCACCGATACGGGTTCGAAGAACTTGGTACGCCGGTACGGCAAAATTTTGAAAAGGGGTTTGGGTTCGTTTGGGTTCATTAGTACAAAAACATGTAAATTATATATATATAGCCTATAAGCATGAATTAAGATTAGCATGTCACATAGCATCATATAAACAACAAAACCAACATAAACTTATAATCATAGCATCATGATCATACCATAACAACATCATATACATCAAGTTTAATATCAAAATGATAAAATATTCAAGTATCATTGTTTAAACTTTCAACAATTTAAAGTTTGATCATCAAATGGATTCTCTAATGGGGGTTTGGGGCAACGCCCCTTGCAGGGATCTAGGGGTAACGCCCCCAGCCAGATCAAGGGGCAAAGCCCCTTGCGGGGTCGAGGGGCAGCGCCAACACCAAATTACAACCTTCAAACCCACACGGAACTCCATGGCATGCATCAATTTTCTGTTTTTTTAAGACGTCAGCAACAAGGCCAAAGAAGTCAAAATTCTGATCAAGGTGCATTCTCCCATACGGGAATTGTGTTTTCTGACTTGTTCTTTTGTACAGACGTGTGCTTCTCTCTTGGTTGTATGATGCATAGGTGTGTGGCTTGAGACATAGGGTCATTTTAATTTTTTATGTGGTGGAATTCAAAAAAAAAAAATTGCAAAAAAAAAATCCATTTTTGGGTTGTCAAACCCCTGGGTTCGACTTGGGTCCTCTTGGGTTCACCCTAGTTTAAACCAAGCCTATGAACCACAAACCCTATCCGAACCATAGGAAAACCGGACCCAAACCCCAAACCAGGACCGTACTAGACCAGTACCAGGGGTCTAGGGGGCCAAACCTGATAACTTAGATCAAAAGATGAAGGACAAAGAGGTGTGGCACTTTATGATAGTGCGTGCACAACATAGCTCAAAGAAGAAGATCCAACATGAAATGCAAGTGTGCAAAATTGGAAAACATGTAGATGAGGTTGCCACCAAATGATATCGTGTAGAAGTTTGTGTAGATGATATGCCCTGCCCCCGCCCCCCCCCCACCCACCCACCCACCCAAGGTTGTCGATTGGAGAACACTACATACAGGTTAGGTGAAAATAAAATGTGTTCCTAATTTTGCTTATTAGGGCAAAATTAGTTTTTTATTAAAAAAAACGCCCCATAAAAAACACTTTTTGAAAAAAAAAAAAAAAACAATTTATTTTTTTATTTAAAAAGCACATTGCAAAAAAAAAACCAAAATTCAAATGCAAAAAAAACTTTTTGAAAAAAGAAAAAATCAATTTTTTTTCTTGAAAAAAGACATGCATAAAAAAGCACATGCAATAAAAAAAGTTTTTTTAGTTTAAAAAACTAATAAAAAATATGAAAACTCTTTATTTTAAAAAAATGGATGAAAAGTTTTTTATTAAAAAACTAATTTAAAAAAAGATTTTAAAAAAAAAAACTTTTTTAATAAAAAAAACTAATAAAAAAACATGCAAACTTTTAAAAAAAAAGGCACGAAAAGTTTTTATAAAAAAACTAATAAAAAAGAGAAGATTTATTTTTAAAAAGTGTAATAAAAAAATTAACTCACGCCCCCAAATTAATTTTTTTATTTTTTTAATAAAAAAATTCTTATTTTGATTTTTGAAAAAACCAAAAAAGTAAAAATAAAAAAAATACTTGTACTGTACCTGCATCTGTACGGCTAGCCAAGGAGGGGAAATTTTCTCTCCGAAGGAAATGGTGTCTGATCTGAGCGAATGAACATGCAATCTTGGGGTTTTTGGATGTTATGAGTCAATGACGATGTCGGTTTGAGCCTGAGGTGCTCTAATTGCTAGAAATTGAGAATATCTCCAAAAAAGGCAAATAGGGTCTTTAGATCTAAGCTCTGATACCATGTTAGAATTCATGATTGATAAATTCCCACAAGCCCATATAATCATCTGCAAGAATACCTGTTAGATATAAGGATAAATTGCACAACAAACGAGAATATTGAAGACAATAACAAGAACTCAATGCTTGATTGAATATTGCTTGATTTACAATGAAGGATATGTCATCCTTATAAATAAATCTAATTCTAAAGATAGAAAACCTAAAAAACATATAATAATTAATATTGAATTAATTATTAATATACCTAAGGGATGCAAGCATATTAAACAAATATTAAATGCCTAGAAAAGCTTCCTAAATTTAGCTTAACTGAAAAAAGAAAATGTGACTTAATTAATTAATCAATATGATTAAATTCCATTTGGATAGAGAGACGATTAAATGGTCAAAACCAGAGAAGGGGTGGGTTAAAATAAATTTTGATGGAGCATCAAAAGGCAATCCAGGGATCTTAGGAGCGGGATGTGTGGCTTGTGATGGTGAAGGAAAGGTCTTGTGCAAGGGGGCTAGAAGACTTCAAGATGACACTAATAATGAGGCGGAAGTTCAAGCGGCTCTACTTGCAGTTGATTTAGTAGCTAATCTAAAGGTGTCAAAATTACATTTAGAGGGTGATTCCCAAATTGTTGTCTAGACTTTGGTTAAAAGACATACTCTGTGTTGGAAATTAAACAAATATGTAAATATAATGAGTGCAAAACTGAAAATGTTCAATAATTATTGCATCTCACACATGAAAAGAGAGGGAAACACTCTTGCAGATGAGTTGTCAAATGAAGCATGTGGCCTTGAGCTAGGGGAGGTGAGGTGGCGGAATGACCAAAACGAAACCGTTAAATGGAGTTAACATGCATTGCCAAGTTGGTACGACATTAAATTCAAATCCCTTGTCAGAAGTTGGTTTTTTTCCTGCGCAAGTGTGAGTTAATGAGTAGTTATTGCGATATGCTTTGAATTAGTGGTGATGGTGGAGAGCCATGCATTAAATGCCAATTTCGTAATGCCCGCACTGATAATGAATAGACTTGGCAAGTTGGTGAAACCGGTTTCAAATCTGGTTTTATCAGAAATCTCTCTAATTTTTCAGAAAGCTCAGAAATGGAAGCTAATTTCACCTTGGAATCTTCTAAACTGATGTTGGCATTTTCGTGGTCCTGTTCCGCCAAAGAAACTCAAGAGAATATTTCTTGTTAAAGACTCGCTTCTTTTAAAAGCAGTTCAATTGGTTTTAGGAGAAGAGGTGGCTATAATCGGTCTCCATTACATGTGCAAAGCAGACATCTACTCGTTGCTCATGGCTTGGGGTCTAGAGCTGGGACAAACGGTTGAAGAGGTGCGAAAAGTGTTGCAGAGACTAATTCCAGGGGAATATCTATTAAATTTGGAGTCCCTGCTAAAGTGGGCGGTGTCGGGATGGGGATTTAATCTTGCAGAAGGCATCCTGGAGGAAAATGAGGAGATGAGGGCACGTCACTCGTGCATTCAATTTCTTTGATGTCATGAGGAAGTTAAATTGCATTTCAAGGATGACGCGAAGAGAGGCTGGGAAGGGCATTTAATCTTTGTCCAGATTATGGACATAGAAGATGTGATCAGGCTAGAGGGTGGCTAGAGAACAGCGGAGAACGCGAGCCCTAGGAGATGGATAACAAGGAGACTATCCATAGAACTAGCTAAACAGGTCGGAGATGATGCAGAAGGTGGATAGGATGGCAGGGTGGTTTCTCCGAGTCGATGAGGTGCAACGAGTAAGAAGGCAGAAGGAAGAAGGAGGCGACAACTTGCTGAAAGAGGAGGCTCTCATCATAATTGGGTGGTTGTTGAATCAAGTGCCTCGGCTGCAAGAGGCGTGAAGGAGGAATCATGAATAGGTTATTATAGGCACGGTACCCATAGGTGCCATTTTTCTTTGCTCTCTTTTTTCAGTTAATTTTACAGTTGAACTTTAAACTTCAAGTTAAAATGCCTATTTTTTGACAGGCAAGATGTAATAAGTTTTTTCGTACTTTTAAGTATGGGGGGTGGATGTATGGGTGCTGGTTACTGGTTTTGAAATCCAGCTTTTGGGAGGGTGGTGATGGTAGTGTCATGGATGTCCTATTTTGGAAGCTTTTTGATAGTTCATTATCTTTCCGAAGTTGTAATGCTTACATCTCAATTAAATAAAAATATATATTTTACCGATCAAAAAAAAAATCAATATGATTAAATTAATTAAGTAAATAAAACCTTCTACTCTAACAGTGATGAGTTGTTGAGCTAAATAAGACAATTTAATTCGACCACCTTGATTTAGATGTTGTGATAATGTTGCTTTTTGTTGCATAGCATGCATTCTCAAAGGTTCTTCATCAAACTCATTTCCATGACCACGCAGATAATTATGATAGCGGTCTAGGAATATGTGATGTTTCAATAAGATTTTTCGATTTGTGTAAAGAAATCTTCTCCTTTTCAAGATTGCCTTTTGACTAAGCTTTCTCTTTTTCAACCGACGAGAAATGGTCATTCAAGTATTTGGGAATTTACAAGTTTTTTGTCATTGTTTGGGGGTGCAAAGTGTTTGCTATGATTTGAGCAAGTCTAATAAGAAAGATGCATCCTATTAAAGAACCAGGTTAATCTGATCCCACGTTGTAGTTTTGTGATGAAGGATAGTAGATCCTGATGAGAAACTATATCTGAAAGATCAATTATCAAAGATGTTTGATTATACACTTGAGATGATTTGGATCTTAAACTTGTTTGAGATGAATACTTGAAAAACCTATTATGCCTAGCTTCGATTTTGTCCTGACAGAAGCAATCTGAGAAATGTTTAGACAAGAGGTACTTAGAAATATGTTTGGTTTTCTAGAAGTGTGTGTTTACTATCTATTTTGTTGAATTTAACCCCAAAAGCACTATGTTGCCCACTCAGAACGCTACTGTTTTGACTGAAAATGCTATTATATAAACCAGAAACGTTATTTTACAAACTCAAAACGTTGATTCTTGGATTGAAAATGCTATTTCTAAGACTGTGAACGTTGAAGTGGAAACTTGAAAAGCTATTGTTGATATTGAATGTGTTAAAGTTTAGACTTGAAGAGCTACTCTACTGTGAAGTGTGTAATCCTGACAGTTTGATGTTTGAGATTGAAAATCTTGTGTTTGCAAAGGATGATATGTCTAATATATGGCCTGAAAACACAGAAGACAAAATTTCAAACAATTGTCCTTTGTCCCTAAGATCTAAACATCAAGTGTATTTTTGAGGCTTCAAACAAAGCCCAAATTTCCATGGGTTTCCCACAAGAAAAACACTTCAGACAGATCTATCCTAAGGATTCATATACAATGAAATAACTCAACCCACAACTTAAAATCTTTGTAGCGCAAGTGTAAACACCCTAAGAGGGGATGTCCACTTTTGCCATTGTCAAGAGGTGGGAGATAGAGGCCTCCAGGACTAGAAGGATGACCCAATCACCCTCTCCCTGGAAGGCTACAAGTAGCCTATGCAAAGATGAGGATTTTTGCCTCTCCTCCAAGGAGCCAAATGGTGATTGTCTTGGGAGGAAAACCTACTATCCTCATGCATTGAAATTATCACACCAAGGCTAAAAAGGGTAGCTTCTAACTTAATGGAACTAGTATGTGCATTGTTCAAGTGGTCATAATTAGTAGTGTTTTCCACTCTGTTAAAGGAGGCCTCCCAGCCTGTACACGTTACACTCTACAGGTTTTTTATGTGTCATGCGGACACTAAGGAAGACATGACGCCATTATGACAACATGTAACACTCATCGCTTACAAATTTCATCACAAACACATTTGTTTATAGTGGCTCAGAGAGGCTTGGCTTCCATCTGTTTCCACTTGGGTCGTTCCCCTCTCACCTGACCTTATGGGCTACTCGGGAGGGCAGGCCCATTAAAGATTATTGCACTACTAAAATAAAAGTGATGAGTTTGGCTTTCTGATCACCTCATGAAGGTGAGAGAATACTCGCCTATCATCAAAGACCCACAAGACATGTTGCTTCTTTTCCTTCCTAATTAGTCTATGTGCCTATTTTAACCAAACAAATAATGCAATATCCCGTGGTTGCACACAAATTTAGTATTTTATCACTTAGTCTTTAGCGGAAAAAGGGTTTATAACTCCATTCTTTGACAGGGAATAAGGTACCTGCAAATCAAATTCTGGAAAATGACAATTTATAAGCAGAACTAAAAAATGTAGAACACAACATGAAAGTGCTAAATGAATTACTTATAACATTGTTTTGTCTACCCATAACGTTGTTTTGTTTACCCATAATGTTGTTCTGTTTACTAGAAACACTATTCTATTTACCAGAAACATTGTTTTGCTAATCAGAAATGTTGTTCTGATAGCCATAAACATTGTTTTGTTAACCAAAAATGTTATTTTGTTAACCAGAAACACTATTTTATCAACCTAAAATGTTGAAACACCCAAAAATGCTATAACAAAGACCAAAAATGCCAAAACAGGGAAAAGATAGAATTAAGGGATAAAACCTCTGTGTTGTGTGGCTGAAGATCATGATAATGCCATTTCAGTTGACGAGAATCTTAGAGTAGTGACCAAGAGCACAAAACTGTGTTCAAATTGTGCTAATCTATGTTTCCAAAATGCTACTCTGCAGATCTGTGAGAACCTGTCAACAAAATTTCTTGTGAGCAAACTTTGTTAGAAATCAATGGGGTCTGGCCCCACGATGGGCTCCAATTTTATGTGTGCAAAATATTGTGTTTCTAATCATTAAACAATATAAAACAACACAGATGAAACAATATGAATAATAGGAAGTAAACAAAAACTAAAAACAAATGCAAACTCTTAGCTTCCTTTGAAATGCTCCATCCACCTCTTATCTTGAGGACCTTGAAGGTGTGTAGGTGTGGCTCTCAGTAGCAAGCAATGACCATCACTTGATGACAACTCAAGATATGAGTAGCTACATGCTTCTAAGATGATGTAAGATTATGATGAAATGATCTCAAATTAAGCTATGCTAATTATGCTAAAGGCTCTATAGTAACAATGCAATTAAGCTAAAAACGCCAAGGCCCATGATTGATGAAAAGAGGGATATTTATAGGATTTCTAAGGCTAAGGCTAAGGTGGCAGGAGTCAACGGTCAGGATTTGATCTGGAGATATCAAGGGCTAAGATTGAGTAAGTTGGAAAAGAAGTTGGAAAGAGAGACACGTGTCATCTCTATGGTGACAAGTGGCAAGAATATTCAACTAATTGCTCATGAGAAGGCAAGTGTCAGAGAAGGAAAGACATGTGGCCAAAATGCCATGTGTCTCCAAGAGGAAATATCCAACCCACAAGAGGTTAGGATAAGGAGGTTAGGATGTGCAAGAAGGGATAAGGTTTGTTAAACCCCAGGTTAGGTTGAATGGGCTAGATTAGAGGATGGTTAAAAGTTAGAAGCCATGTGCTCATTTGAATTTAAAATTCAAATTAAATGCCAATTAAATTCAACAAATTGACTTAATTTGTTTATTTAATTATAGGAATTAGAAGAATTGAATTGTGGGAGGGATAATTAATTAATTGAAATTAATTAATTAAGGGGAGATACAAATAAATCCTTAGATTTATTTATAAGTAGAAGAATAAAAGAGGAATTAATTAAATAATGTCATATTTAATTAATTAGGAAAGGCTCATTAATTAAATCACTTGTGAATTTAATTAATTATCTCGAGACCATTTTTCAGTGTATATAGGTATATTTAAGTTTTATGTTGGGTAGCTGCACATTAGCTTGTTGGAAAACAAAGGCATTGAAAATTGTCCACATCCACATGGACCCACTACTCCAACCTCACATCACTGGTCCTTTTGTCCATGTGTGTGTTTTTTTAGGTCTGATATAGAGTACAATTCATTTTATTTTTGTTTTGACCTTTCAATCACTTCCTTTTTTTATTTAAAATGTTTTCTAATAATTTAATATAGTTTAACTTTTTTATTATAACTAAATATGTCATTCATTATGATATGATATTACATATCATTATAATATTATTAAAATAGATATTACATATTAATATTATTTATAATAATAATAAAATATTAACAATAGATTATATTTATTAATTATTTATATATTATAATAAGTGTCCAAAGATGGAGAGGAAGGGGAGAATGAACCAGGAAAAAATGAATCAAGAGAATGAAGGAAACCCTAGTAAGGATGACAAGGAGGACCGGACATGAGTTGTAGATTTGTTAGGAATTGTGGACAAAGATATAATAGTGTATTGCCATTTGGCCATAATTGGCGAAATAACGGGGGCCAAAAAATCAAGGGAGGTTATTTGTAGTTGGGTGAATGTTAGAGAAGTTTATTTCATGCAAAACAATTTTTCATGGTTAAATTTGGTAGTGAAGCGGAGAGGAATGATATTCTGACTAGAGGAAAATGATGTTTTAAGGAATTGCATACATATGTATAAAGGTGGGTGTCAAATTTTGATCCAATTGCCCTTTACCTTGAATAAAAATTGATATGGGTGTGGTTATATAATATTCCCTTTGAATTTTAGAGTGAGGATTGTCTATAAAAGATTGGGAATAAAATTAGACAAACTCTAGAGATAGACATGGGTGATAGTGATCAAATACATTATGCCTAAGTTAAAATCTTGATGATACAATCAATTCTGAAGGAAATGAATTTTTTTACCTCTGTTAGTTAGTGGACACAAAAAATAGAAAAGGAAAAAAGAAAAATTCTTTTGTATTAGATGTAGAAGAAGAAATAATAAGGTTGACTATTGCAGAATAATGGTCAACAAATTTTGGAGGCAAAAAGATAAGAATGTTTTAGGAGAGGAAACAAACATTTTGGTAGATCCAAAGGAGAAAGAGGATTTGGAATTGAACAAAGACAAGGCTATTATTGTCATAATCAATCAAGAAGAAGGAAAATATTCTAAATAGAATGTTGATATGGGTAGAGAGGAAGCATAAATATATGACTCTCTAATAAAGCCTCAAAACACATAGGAGATTCCTTTGATTATGTGGAAGGAGGAGGATGATAAATTAGACATCCTCAAACCAAGATCCATTAGCCAGATAGTGGAAAATTCATCCAAAGAAGCACCTACAAAAACTAGAATGGGGAGAAAAACTTATAATAAGAAGAGAGCAAAGAATGGTCTACTTCCAAACCAGACCTCAATTAAAATGTATCTTTTGAGATCTAGGAGAGACAAATTCTCCCTTAGAGGGCAATGAAGATTCTCACTTGGAATTTTAGGGGCTTGAATACCCCTAACAAAAGGTGTTTAGTAAAGTGCCAAATAGATAGTCAATTAATTGACATTGTAGTATTGCAAGAAACTAAACTATCTATAGAAAATGTAGAGGCTTTTGTGAAGTAATGTTATGGATTGTCGAGATATGTTCATGGTGTAGTCGGTGCTTTAGGAGGTTTATTTTTACTATGGAAGCCCAATGAGTTATTAATTTCGATATTGTCCTCAAATCATAATTGGATAAAATGTGAGGTCAAAAACTTTCTCTCTAAATTTATATTTATATTATATAATATATATGGTCTGTCTAAAATATTGGAGAACATTGAGTTTGGACCTACAAAACCATCAATTTAAATAAATTTTGGTGGGTAATTTCAATGCCATTTTGCATCCTAGTGAAAAGGTGGGTGGGTTAGGGGTATGTGCACCAAGTTGTGGTACCAAAAGGGGGTCTTAAGATGCCACTTTTTTTCTGAAATCAACAAAGTCTGAACTTCAACGACAAATTGAAGATAGTTACACTCCAAATTTGAAGATGCAACAAGAACAAGAGTCAGAGTGCTTCGATTCTACTTTCTAAACTACTAATTTTTTTTTTAAATGGTGGAGATTAAGGGGTTCAAAAAGGGGGGCCACAAAAAGTGGTCCTATTTTTATGCAAAAAACATAGCATAGCGTCTATTGTGGCCCCCCTAAAATGTTAACTTTTTTTTTGAATTTTTAAAATCGCTTTAGTGAGAAATTAGCTAACACCTTGAAGTTTATGCTAGAATTTTCAGCTAATTTTTTAATGAGTATATGATTTTTTACTAATTTTCGAAGTGGACACATCCTGAAAAATAGAAATTTGAGTGTGCTCCCCCCTAAAATCATTGAAAACAAATCAAAAATCAAAACTTTTTTTTTTAAATTGTGTAGAATGGAGTCTAGTTTCTAAAAATGTAATTTTTTTCAAAATCTGATGAACGTGTAAAAATCTAGACTCAAAATAGTGCATGTTGGTTTTTGACAAAAAAATGAACACACTAACAAAAGAAATTATAGATGAAAGACTTAATGAAATCAAATTTTGAAATAAATTACATTTTTGGATAGCTAAGAGGGAGCTCAAGTTTACCATGGTATTTTTTTTTAACTTCATTGAAACACGTGCAAACCTGACAAAGAGCACAACCAAAAATATGTCAAAAATTTCAATGTTCTGACAAAAACACGTCTCTAGCTTGAAATGGTCGTCCAAACCTTTGGGTTGGATGCCCAAGGAAAATCCAAACCATAGGTTTGGTGTTTCCCAAAGCAGGACATTTGGCGCTCGCCAAATATGGCGAGTGCCCTATTTGGCATGCACCAAATGTGATGAATGGATATTCCATTTGGCGCACGCCAAATGTGGTCCATATTCCACATTTGGCGCGTGCCAAATAAGGATGAAGAGGGAGATAGCTCGAGGGATAGCAGAATAAGGGAATTGTGAGAGCTAGAAAGGGGAGGGACAAAGAAGAGTATGTATCTATAAGAATGATGAGCCCGAGAAGAGGTAAGGGGAGAGAGAGAATATGAGATCTAGTTCATAGAGAGAGATGGAACTACGAGGGAAGGGAGATAAAGAAGGGAGAGGTGAGATGGGGGTTTCTATGTACACATTTGGCACTCTCCCTATTTGGCATGTGCCAAATGTGGAATAGATACAAACTCTTCTTTGTCCCTCCCCTCTCTAGCTCTCACAATTCCCTTATTCTCCTATGCCTCGAGCTATCTCCCTCTTCATCCTTACACACATCTAATTCCCTCTCTCACCTCTTTCCCTCAGTTTTTTCCTCACTCCCTCCTCTCTCTAGGTCCTAAGGGGTCATAGGGCACCATATGACCCCTTAGGACACAAAATGACCCCTAACGACACCTAAGGGGTCATATAGTGTCCTAAGGGGTCATAGGACACCATATGACCTCTTAGGTTACCATAGGACCCATAACGACACCATATTTTGTTCTAAGTGGTCATAGGACACCATATGACCCCTTAGGACACCATAGGACACATAACGACACCATATGGTGTCTTAATGGGTCATAGGATACCATATGGCCCCTTAGGTGTCATTAGGGGTCGTATTGTGTCCTAAGGGGTTATATGGTGTCCTATGACCCCTTAGGACACCATATGACTCCTTAGGACACCATACAACACATAATGACACCATATTGTGTCCTAAGGGGTCATATGGTGTCCTAAAGGGTCATAGGAAACCATATGACCCCTTACGACACCATACGACCCATAATGACACCCTATTGTGTCCTAAGGGGTCATATGGTGTCCTAAGGGGTCATAGGACACCATATGACACCTTACGACACCATACGACCCATAACGACACCCTATTGTGTCCTAAGGGGTCATATGGTGTCCTATGGCCCCATAGGACACCATATGACCCCTTAGGTGTCCATACGACCCATAACGACACCATATAATGTCCTAACGGGTCATATGGTGTCCTAAGGGGTCATAGGACACCATATGACCCCTATAACGACACCGTATTGTGTCCTAAGGGGTCATAAGACACCATATGACCCCTTAGGACACCATATAACCCATAACAACACCCTATTGTGTCCTAGGGGGTCATATGGTGTCCTAAGGGGTCATAGGACACCATATGACCCCATACGACCCATAACGATACCTAAGGGGTCATATGGTGTCCTATGGCCCCATAGGACATCATATGACCCCTTAGGTGTCCATACGACCCATAGCAACACCATATTATGTCCTAAGGGGTCATATGGTGTCCTAAGGGGTCATAAGACACCATATGACCCCTTAGGACACCATACAACCCATAACGACACCATATTGTTTCCTAAGGGGTCATATGGTATCCTAAGGGGTCATAAGACACCACATGACCCCTTAGGACACCATACAACCCATAACGACACCCTATTGTGTCTTAGGGGGTCATATGGTGTCCTAAGGGGTCATAGGACACCATATGACCCCTTACGACACCATACGACCCATAACGACACCTAAGGGGTCATATGGTGTCCTATGGCCCCATAGGACACCATATGACCCCTTAGGTGTCCATACGACCCATAATGACACCATATTGTGTCCTAACAGGTCATATGGTGTCCTTGTTAGGGGTCCCACAGATACTGAGAGGGGGGGTGAATCAGTATCTAACCGGTGATAAGAATTTCTTAACTTAAAACATGCAGAACATAATATAACAGTGTACCAGTATGCAAGAAATAATGCAATAAATAGAATCAAGAACATCCACATGAAAAGTACACCATAACACAAGATGTTAACGAGGAAACCCAGTGTGGGAAAAACCTTGGTGGGATTTGTGACCCACAATATTCACTCACTGGCCAATAAGAGAATATTACTTACAATAGGGGCCTGCACAAGCAGGAAGGCCAACTGCCTAGAGCTCACTGCTCAATGGGAAGTCTCACTAACTTACAATAAGGATTATATAAATCCAATATCGTGTACTGCTTTACAATAGCATCTTCAATGCCTGATTCAGTACTGGTTCCTGCTCTGTTCTTTACATATACCCCTTGACCTATATTTTGCACATTAGGTCTGCCTAATGTTTTCCTTAATGCTTCTACATCACATTCTTCACATTACAAAATGTCTACAATGATCTCTTTTATATATAAGAGTCATTTTACAATTTGCCAAGTCAACTTACAATAATAAACAAAATATTATATAACAAAATCCTGTCGGCCTTTGTGCCGATATACTTCCTTTCTTCTGTGTCGGTGTCGGTGTCGGTGTCCTGAGTGCTGGTGTAGAGTGTGATCTGCTGATGCTGATATAATGTCTTTGTCGATGCCATAGGATTGCAAGGTTGCCATCAATGACAAAACCTTCAATCACATACAATGTCTCATTAGAGTGTGCATTTGCCAACAATCTCCCCCTTTGGCATTGATGGCAACACTCATGAGAAATTTCAAAAAGTATCCAAAAATGTTACCAAAAATGTGTGTGCTCCCCCTGAGTATATGATTCCTGTGATTTGAATTTTCTCGTCCCACTACTCCCCCTTTGGCATCAATGACAAAGGTTGTCAAGATGTCAGTAGAGTTTGTGGTTTCAACCTTGTAACTGGGTAGTTACAATTTGAAAAAGATCTCCCAAAATCAAGTTTATACTATCCATAAACTTCTTGCTATCTTTTATTGTTGTCTCTGTTCTCTTTACTGTACCGGTGAGATGCTACAAATGCTCTACCGGTGTTTTGCTTCCCTGTATTAATGCCTGAGAAATTTCTTTCCACAGAGATGCTAGATAGTCCAATCTTGGACTTAGTTTAGATCTCAAATGTTTTGCCTTATTTATTATTCTTTCTTTCTCTCTTTCCAATTTGAGTAGTTCTTCCTCAAAATTTGTTATCTTCTCCTCAAAAACTGATAGTGTATCAAGTGAGTTGACAAAGTTGTCTGCAAGTTTATTTATCTCATCTTGTACCTTGCTCATTTTCTTGTCAATATCTACAGTCAAAAAGTTTGTTTTATAGGTATCTTTATACAAATTTTTGTATTCTTTCAACAAATTACATAGTTCTGGTAGAAGTGTGTCAAAATCTCTATTACACTTCTTTATTTGTTCATCAAAGAATTTCTATTTTTCAATTTCTACCTTATCCTTCACTAAATCTTCCTTTATTTTCTCAATGTTTTATGAGATATATTTACACAATGTATCCAATTTTCCTAAAGAATATTTGTTATCTATATTACAGTTGGGAGCTATTACCTTCAAAATTGGTATGGAATCATCAATTGCTTTGTAAGCTTGTGAGCTGCAGTCGGTTATTTTCTTGATAGAATCTAATAGCACCTCAATCACATTTGTTGATTTATATCTTGATGATGATCCAACAATCTGAGTACTAGTGGAAGTAACCAAGCTTGTATTGACCTCTAGTAGGTCTGTTTGTGTCTGCACTTCTTTAAGCACTGGTTTTCCTACTTCACTAGTTGTCGATGGCACTGTTTCCTTATGTACCTGTTCCGGTTGTTGTTGTTCTGGAGCCTTTAGCTCTATTTGTTTCTCTGTATGTTTCATTGACTTAGTCTATGTCTCAGTCTCTATCTTTTGCTCTTTATTTTCTGTTGGTTTATCACTTTCCCCTGCTACTGGAGGCTCACTAGCCATATTTGACTTAACAGTTGTATCTTTGTCTACTACTATGTTGATTTTCTGAGTATCAACATTCACAGTATATAGGACTTCAAGATTAGGATTATTATCCTCTACATCCATACTCTCAGCTACCGGTTGATCTTCAGTAGTTGTTATTTTTACCGGTGGAGTATTTAAAGAAGGTGGGGGTAAGTTGTCTCTAACCTTGATACTTGGTCATCCACCAACTTTACCTTTCCCCTTGTCTCTATCTTTCTGATATACCTTTATAGGTTTGGGGTTCCTGTATTCTTCCTGCTTTTCTTTCTCAACCAAGAATATATCCCATCCATCTTCTGTTTCCTTTGTCACTTCATTAACTCTTCCTGCCATTAGTGGAATATGTCGGTGTGCAGTAGAGAATACTGACCGGTTGGCCTTTGCAATCAGATCATCAATTTATTGTGGAGAGTTTACTGGATATACAGCAAGTAACTTCTCAATTTTTATTTTCTTATCCAATTCTATCACTGCCTATCTTCTTGCCTCTAGTCTTTTGAATAATTCATCAGGAATTTCATTGACTACTTCCATCAAAAATTTCTTGTACATATCCATGTGCAATATAACACTATTTTCAACTTGTTCTTTCTCATCAACTGTTAGAGTGTCATATATTTTCTCTATATTTTTCAGTTTACCTTCCTCTGTGATTTTATTCAGTAATATATCAAGAGGGGCCAAGTCTTTGTTTGTCCTTTTCTTCTTCTTGGGTGTCAGTTTCTTCTTTGGTGTGGCCTTTCTAACTGGAGATCTCACTACTTGTTGCTTTTGCCTTGTCCTCCTAGGTGAAGGTGTGGTTGCCAGTGAGGGATCTCTTTTCCTTACAACTCTTTTGAAATTTGCAGGCATGTCACTTCCTGAAGAAGTACCTACCAGTGATAGGTGAGTTTCAAGCTGTGGAGCTGCTAACTCATCCTCTGTTATGCCGATTTTCTTCAATACATCTTCCTTAATGGCTTTTGCTTGTCTGGACCCTTTCCTTACAACTGCCTCAACCTTTTTCACCCTTTTCTTTGATTGAATTTGGCTTTCTATGGTTTCGGCACTACCAAATATTTCTTCTTTTGGTTCTCTGGGGGCTTCCAGAAGTGCTTTGGCATATGTTTCAACTATGTGATCATTTGTTTCATAGCCCATCTCAGTTACCCAAATTGTCCTTGGGATGACCGCTTCCATCCAGATTTCATTTTTCTTGATGACAAAGCATACATCATCTTTGTATTTGTCCACAATCTTATGTGATAACCTTACTCTTTTATTCATTTTGGCTTTTAATGCTTGAAAGAAGTCATTAATATTGTTTTCCTTGTTCTCACCCATGTTATTGAATAGTTCAGTCAATTGTTTGCCTACCGGTATATCATATCCAAGTTCTTTGTAACCTATACCAGGAACATGTTTTGTTATGTGTAGCATTAGGCATACCAACAAATTTCCAAATCTGAAAGTTCCTTTCTTGTCCTTCTTGATCTTTCCAAGAATGTCAATTAATTCATCCTTTAACCATTCACATATGTCAATTTTTGCATTATCTGTTACCATATCATAAGCACTCTTAATGCATAAGCTTGAAACTGAATTAAGTCTATTAGCATGAGTAGCTTTATACCCTAATATCATACTGATGAATCTCACATTGATATCTTTTACATCATTAACCCTTAGAGACCTCTTGTCAAATGTTGCACCAGTTAGGTCTATAACTAGGTCATTGGAAACCTTCTTGGTTTTATCTGGTCTTTTACCGGTGGTCGGTAACCCTATGATAGCTTTCATAGCTTCCTTGGTGATCTTGTGGATTGCATCTAACCAGAAAAATTCTCCATGTACCCTGCTTAAAACTATCCTAATCACATCCTTTGGAAATTCAAGAATGCTAAGGATCTCTGTAAATCCTAGGGTCTCAATGATCTTGTGTTCATCTTTTACATTGTCGGTATTATCACATATCACAGTTTTATACATGGTTTTAATTTCCTCATCTCCCAACTCTTCAAAGTTACAGTGGATGTACATTCTGGGGTCTTCAGCATATACAACTCCCTTAGGAATTTGACAAAAAACACCTAAGGTATCATCCTTCTTTGCTATCTCAGGAACTAACTGAAATACGGGCCTAGGTCTTTTTATTACTTCAACAATAGTAGGGTTTGCTATGTATTCAATTGTAGAGATGGATGCCATGATTAAATACCTTTTACTGCCTTGGATGGATGATTGCTTGGAGTGTGCTTGCTTCTTGCTCGAAATGCCTTAGCTTGGAGTCCTCGCGCTCTTAGAGAATTTGAAATCTCGGTGAAATGAAATAGGAGCCAAAACCTTAACTTTATAATGTCTCTTCACCATCTACCACATTAATTGCATGCCGGTTAAGTATTCACTTAACATTATTTGCCGGTAATAAGTAATTTTTCAACTTCTTATCTCTAACCGAGGGAATAATGGCACATGTGTCATTAGATTGCTAAACCCTCAAGGAAAGTTTCTTCAATTAAATGAAGAACTTCCTGCCAGTGGAGCATTGCTCTGTCCTTCCGGTGAAGCATCACTCTATCCTGTTGGTGAAGCATTGGTTTGTTCTACCGGTGGAGAAGTATTCCCAATATTTAGATCAGCTTTTCTAATCCATTGTTTTGAGAATTCTTGCTTAACCTCTTCAACTTTTTCTTTACCTTTCAAGCTAGAAATTTTGTTGTCTACCGATGTTCCTTTACTTCTACAAAATTTAGCAATATGTCGAATCTTGTTACATGCATAACAAGTTACATTATTTTTCTGAATAGCTTTCCCATAACCTATGCCGGTTTGTGTTCTGCATTGATTAGATAAATGTCCAAATCTTCCACAAACATAACATCTCACATTCATTCTGCAGTTTTCAGAGTTGTGACCAACTTTGTTGCATTTAGAACATTGACCGGTGGGTGTGTTGATATTCTGATAATTTCTAGATCTACATTCATTTGCTCTATGACCATACTTATTACAATTAAAGCATTTTCCATTGAATTTATAAGCATTAGGTTGTCTTACCGGTTTGCTATGATCCTGAGTATTTGCAGTACTGGAGCTTTCACCAACTTCAAAGCCAATTACAGAAGTGTCACCTTTAGGTTTTTGATTCTTCAGCAAGGTGCCAAGTTCCTCTGAGCTTTTCTTGAATTTTTCTTTGTGTTGATTTGCAGTTTCTAGTTCTTTTTCCAAGATTTCTTTTTGTCTCATCAGTTCATTTGAGTCATTCTGAGTATGCATCAGAATTGTCTTCAACGTGTCATTTTCATAGCTGAGTCTTGTGTTCTCATTTGTTGCATCACTTAGTCTTCTGGTCAATTCTTCTTCATTCTTCTTCCTATCCTCAATCTCTTTGCAAAATCTCATAGTCATATCCTGCATCTCATTCTTTGTTGTCATGTTCTCTTGTTTCAACTTGCTTATCATATCATTAAGTGATTCCTTTTCATCATTCTCATTTTGTAATTTCTCACAAAGTTCTCTTCTCTTATTTCTTGCAACAATAAAATTTTCTTGAAGTGCCTGAATGATATCCTGAGCTGCCCTTAAATCATCTTCTAGTTTGATATTTTTCAATTTCTCTGCATCATAGTCTGTAAGAGCTCCTTCAAGTTGCTTCATCAAATTTTCCATCTTTACCAGTGTCAAGATCTTCCTCAAGTTGTTAGGCTTCTGAAAATAGAGGACCAGGCTCTGATACCAATTGTTAGGGGTCCCACAAATACTGAGAGGGGGGGGTGAATCAGTATCTAACTGGTGATAAGAATTTTTTAACTTAAAACATGCAGAACATAATATAACAGTGTACCAGTATGCACGAAATAATGCAATAAACATAATCAAGAACATCCACATGAAAAGTACACCATAACACAAGATGTTAAGGAGGAAACCCGGTGTGGGAAAAACCTCGGTAGGATTTGTGACCCACAATATTCACTCACTGGCCAATAAGAGAATATTACTTACAATAGGGGCCTGCACATGCAGGAAGGCCAACTGCCTAGAGCTCACTACTCAATGGGAAGTCTCACTGACTTACAATAAGGATTATACAAATCCAATATCTTGTACTGCTTTACAATAGCATCTTCAATGCCTGATTCAGTACCAGTTCCTACTCTGTTCTTTACATATACCCCTTGACCTATATTTCGCACATTAGGTCTACCTAATATTTTCCTTAATGCTTCTACATCACATTCTTCACATTACAAAATGTCTACAATAATCTCTTTTATATATAAGAGTCATTTTACAATTTGCCAAGTCGGCTTACAATAATAAACAAAATATTATATAACAAAATCCTGTCGGCCTCTGTGCCGGTATACTTCCTTTCTTCTGTGTCGGTGTCGGTGTCCTGAGTGCCGGTGTAGAGTGTGATATGTTGATGCTGGTATAATGTCTTTGTCAGTTTCATAAGATTGCAAGGTTGCCATCAATGACAAAACCTTCAATCACATATAATGTCTCATTGGAGTGTGCATATGCCAATAGTCCTAAGGGGTCATAGGACACCATATGACCCCTTAGGACACCATACGACCCATAACGACACCGTATTGTGTCCTAAGGGGTCATATAGTGTCGTAAGGAGTCATAAGACACCATATGACCCCTTAGGACACCATACGACCCATAACAACACCGTATTGTATTCTAAGGGGTCATATGGTGTCATAAGGGGTCATAAGACACCATATGACCCCTTAGGACACCATACGACCCATAACGACACCATATTGTGTCCTAAGGGGTCATATGGTGTCCTAAGGGGTCATAAGACACCATATGACCCCTTAGGACACCATACGACCCATAACGACACCATATTGTGTCCTAACGGGTCATATGGTTTCCTAAGGGGTCATAAGACACCATATGACCCCTTAGGACACCATACAACCCATAACGATGCCCTATTGTGTCTTAGGGGGTCATATGGTGTCCTAAGGGGTCATAGGACACCATATGACCCCTTACGACACCATATGACCCATAACGACACCTAAGGGGTCATATGGTGTCCTATGACCCCATAGGACACCATATGACCCCTTAGGTGTCCATACAACCCATAATGACACCATATTGTGTCCTAATGGGTCATATGGTGTCCTAAGGGGTCATAAAACACCATATGACCCCTTAGGACACCATACGACCCATAACGACACCCTATTGTGTCCTAGGGGTCATATGGTGTCTAAGGGGTCATAGGACACCATATGACCCCTTATGACACCATACGACCCATAACGACACCTAAGGGGTCATATGGTGTCCTATGGCCCCATAGGACACCATATGACCCCTTAGGTGTCCATACGACCCATAGCGACACCATATTGTGTCCTAACAGGTCATATGGTGTCCTAAGGGGTCATAAGACACCATATCACCCCTTAGGACACCATACGACCCATAACAACACCCTATTGTGTCCTAGGGGGTCATATGGTGTCCTAAGGGATCATAGGACACCATATGTCCCCTTACGACACCATACGACCCATAATGACACCTAAGGGGTCATATGGTGTCCTATGGCCCCATAGGACACCATATGACCCCTTAGGTGTCCATACGACCCATAATGACACCATATTGTGTCCTAATGGGTCATGTGGTGTCCTAAGGGGTCATAAGACACCACATGACCCCTTAGGACACCATACGACCCATAACGACACAATATTGTGTCCTAGGGGGTCATGTGGTGTCCTAAGGGGTCATAAGACACCATATGACCCCTTAGGACGCCATATGACCCATAACGACACCTAAGGGGTCATATGGTGTCCTATGGCCCCATAGGACACCATATGACCCCTTAGGTGTCCTTACAACCCATAACGACACCATATTGTGTCCTAAGGGGTCATAAGACACCATATGACCCCTTAGGACACTATATGATCCATAACGACACCTAAGGGGTCATATGGTGTCCTAAGACACCATATTATGTCCTAAAGAGTCATATGGTTTAATTTTTATGGTTGTGGCTATCAAACTATAGGGTATAGAGTCGAAATTTATCAAAGGTTAAAAAATTTCAATGAAAGTCATTTGGCTAGCACCAAATATGGCGCTTTATCAAAGCTTAAAAATTTTCAATGGAAGTCATTTGGCGCTAGCCAAATGAGCTGCACAAAAAAAAGGTTATAGGGGACCCTTAAAGTAAAAAATTTCAATGGAAGTCATTTGGCTAGCGCCATATTTGGCGCTAGCCAAATGAGCTGCACTAAAAAACAGTTATATGGGACCCTTGACCCGTGATCCAAGCCCACATTCTCTCATTTTGTCGTCTTTCTGCACATGATCAGACAAAAAAATGCTTTTTGCATGGTGTAGACATTTTATGCAAGGTTATTTTATACATTCCATTAGCTCTCCACCACCTTTTTTTTCATTTGGCAACGTCAAAGAGGAAGGACATAGTTTTTTTATCAAATTTGAATAATTGAGGTAATATTTTCTTTTTTTTAGAATTCAAATACTTATTAAGTGTTATTTTGTTTAAATGTTAGAATAAAAGTGTGAGTCAAAATTGATTATAATCCTATTAGATTTACATTAAATTTAACAATGCATTTGAAGGAAGTTACATAAGAAAATTATTTGTTTAGTGGTTTAAAACAAAATTTGCAATTTCATACATCTTTTTTAAGATCTTATGAAATAATTTAGAAAAGGAATACATGAAATAATTTCAATTTCATATATCCATTTTAACATATGCATACTCATCATCATGCCGAGGAAACGGCTAAAAAATGTAACACCGGAAGAGCGTGAAGCTAAGAATGCAAAAAAAAGAGAAGGAATGAAGCAACTTTGTGAACAAAGGAAATTGAATACCATAGAAGAAGAGGTGTCAATTGAAGAGGTGCCAATTGAAGAGGAACATGAAATATCCATCCAATCTAAGAGAGAGACAAAATTGGCCACACAAAGGCAACGGATGCAAAACCTTCATGCAATGAGACAATTGAATCCCGAGGTTGAGAGCATGTCTACCACAATTCAATTTGAAGGCACCCCATCTCTTACTTCTCAAGTTGAAGGCACACCATCTCTTATTGGCACACCGTTGGTGTCTACAACATCTCATATTGAATGCACTCCCTCTATGACATTTGATGTTGCAAGTACTTCACGACTGACATCAAGTATTGGAGCTACACCATCTTCTACACCTCAATTTCAAGGTATGTCATCATTTTCATCTCCGATTGAAGGTATGCCACCTATCCCTAATGTTGTTGACCTTCCTAATCTTGAGATAACTCAAAGTTTGAGAACACCTCCTATAGTTTTGCATAGAAAGCCTAAGTATTTGATTGATATTGATGCTAATGTTTTGAAACCAATGGTTGACAAGTTTCCGAAGCGTACTTGTCAAAGACATGCTAACCAAATATGGAAAATATTTTTTGAGCCTTTAAATGAGACAAGAAGATGTCAACTATTTGTTGAAATGATGAGAAATCTGAAATTTAGGCCTATAATGAAGATTCTTGGGATAAGAACATCGATTGGATCAAGCGACAAATCTATTGTGAAGAATCTGATGAATGCATATGATACTGTTGGTTCTAATTCACACACAAAAGATAGTAATGCCACACGACGTGTCATTACATCAACAATTGTAAGCACTCAAACTAAGAAAGCTCGCCTCCTTAGAAAGGCAAGTAAACAATTGAAGATAAGTAGACAAACTCTAATGAGAGCTTTGGGAAGGCGACAAAGAGCGGAGGATCCATATAACAATTAGTTATGGGCATTTTCTGATAGATTACCATGGAAAGATAAAGCAATTGTTGAAGCCTTGAGATCCCTAATTGAAGATTTTTGGAAGAATAACACAAGGGTCTCTCCAAATCAAAGAGATGTTGTAAGAAGGAGGATTGGTAGTAAAATCCATGATCCACATCCAAAACATTTTTTGGATATGACTCAAACACAATTTTTTGCCAAGTTTCAACGTATGTATCCTCAAATAAAAATTAGTCAAAGGTTCTTTGAAATGGTAAAGCCTTTTTATGTCAAAATAAATCACACACGCACAACTTGTTGTTGTAGAGTACATATTGAATTTTCTAACCATTATGATGTTTATCAATGCATATGTATAGATTTGCATGCTAACAATGTTTTGCAGGAATGCAACATAAATGGTCCACCGACATCTTCAAGGGAATTCATATCTAGCATCTTATGTGAAAGAGTAGATGGTCAAGTATATTACAATAAGTGTTTCTTGGATGGCACATGTGTTGATTGTGGTGGATTGTGACATTTACAAATTTGTCAACATATGGATATTGGACAAGAAATTGGTAATGAATTAGTAGAATTTGGAAAATATAAGACAATGGCCTACATGCTAAAAGATGGAAAAGAAGCAAAAAGGTGTGAATTGGTTAGTGAGAAGATTCCAGTGTATCAGTTTATGGGCATCTTTTATGAGAATATAGTGTATGAGTATGCAAGGAATAACCATCGAGCTCGTTCGTTGGACTCACAATTTAAGCTATGCAAGGACACATTTCCACTTCATACAATCGTTTCAATTGTTGACTTTGCAGAGAACTACACACTACAACCGCAGAACGAGGTGCAATCACAATATTACAACTCCACACAAGTTGCCATATTTGTGCATATAACATTCATTCATGCACATGATAGTATGGAAGAGGATAGGAAGATATTGAGGGAGTATCATTTTTACATCAGTGATGATCGCTCTCACTCTACAAAGTTTGTGCAAGGTTGTTTTCAGATATTCTACGATGATTTGGCTAGCCGAGGCATATCATTCCGTCAACATATCATATGGTAAAATAATTGTGCATCACAATTTAAGAACTCTCGGATGTTTTATTGGTTGAGTAGGATGCATAAGTTGATTGCTATTCAACATATGTGGAATTTCTCTAAGGCTGGGCATGGAAAAGGGGGGATGATGGTGCAGGAGCGTGTATTAAAAAAGCTTTAGCACGAGAAGAGTTAAAGTACAAAGGGAATGCAAACTTGAAAGATGCAAAATCAATTGTTCAATGGTGCAATGGTACAATTGGTCCAGGTAATCAAGGTAAGTCTTTAGTTCGTAGATTTTTTTGGCTGGTAGATGATACTAACATTGAAAAATTAGAAGATTGTTGTACATTGACAAGATTGAGTGAGCTACACTCTTTCAAAAGCTCTAATGTAGGTTCATGGACTATCCATACGTGACGGATGGCATGTTATTGTTCTTCATGTAGAGATGGTGCCTATAATGACTGTGAGTCAAAGGAGTGGGTGGACGAATGGTGTATGAGACCTATAATCCCACTTGAGACATACCGATCTCCGAGTGCACTACAACTCACACAGATGGAAGCATCAATTGACTTTGACAATGTGTTAGATTTAGTCCAACCAGGTAAATTATTTGTTAGGTCCCAGAGACAACTGAGAGGGGGGGGATGTGAATCAGTTGTCTAATAAATTCAAACCAAAAACCATTTAACCAACT